>NW_021852745.1:141896-143558 GCF_003651465.1 Formica exsecta | reverse complement strand
GCTTATCTCGAAAGCTTTTCAAAACACTATAATAAAGTATTTTTTCATTAAGTACTTTTTGAGTTATTTTATATTTTAATCTGACATATTTTGATATAAAAAATAAAATATCTCGTAAAATATTTAGTTTTCGATAATCTTACCGTAACACTTTTATGTACAGAATAATGAGACAAATCAATTAGTAAAGAAAAAAATAATTGTTTTTAAGAAAAAGTATGTAATTATTTACTATGTATTGTTTTAAACAATTATTTGTTTTTTTTTTTATATTAATTGATTTGTCTCATTATTCTGTACATATAAATATTACGGTAAGATTATCGAAAACTAAATATTTTACGAGATATTTTATTTTTTATATCAAAATATGTCAGATTAAAATATAAAATAACTCAAAAACTACTTAATGAAAAATACTTTATTATAGTGTTTTGAAAAGCTCTCAAGATAAGCTACAAGAATATGCAATAAAAACTGGGGGTTTCCGTTTAAAAAAACATTGATCACATTGACTTGGCCTTGAAAAGGTCACTCAAGGTCAAGTCCATATTTTCATCATATGTCGCCCTCTGAACCATACAACTTGTAAAGATGCACCCCCCATCGTTACCCGGCACGTAGACCAGCCGGAAGTCTGCCGCCCGGCGAACACCAGCCGGGCAATGGCAGAGGCGCTTAGCGCCCTTTTTTTAATATTCTCAGTACCGCCGTTGAATAAACAACCGTACGGCCGTTATACAGCCGCCGTTACGGCCGTTATACGAAAACCGAGCACAGCCAAAAGCTACCGGAAGATCCCGAGCGTCACCCGCCGAAACGCGGGGCGAACGACGCAATTACCGCTAGACGCTCGGGTATAAAAAGGCAGCATTTCGATATCTCATTACCAGAACGATTCCTGAATCCTCTCGAGCAGTACGCTCCGAGCCGATACCAGAACCGATCCTAGAACTCGCAGAAAACGACGGAACGTGAGATTGACACATACGCAGTCTCCACCGAACATTCTCGGTCTTCTCGCCGCCTGCGAAATCCTCACAAAAGTCCGACCTAATCAACGAAAGCGGAGAGTTCGCCGCTATCTTAGATTCGGTCTAAAATCCGACCGCTACCGCTAAACGTACCGTGGGCCGGCGAGTTCGCCGCACCGTCGAGGCTTCTCGACTCCAAACAGCCATCCCCTATCCGCGTACGGAAGCAGGGACGAAGAGTTCTCCGCCCGATCGAGGATCCTCGATCTCCGGCCGCCTCCTCCCCGCACATCTGGGAATACGCGGATAAGAACACGCAAACGCGCCGACACGGTTTTACCGTGATCCCGCAATTATAATCGCGCCGAGATACTTAGCCGCATCACACGATATAATTCCACGCGCCGTCAAAATAAACACGGCCTTGGCGTACACGCGCCGATCGACCGCGCCTGTTTCTTGCGCGTTTCGCGCGCCGTCAAAATAAACACGGCCTTGCCGTACACGCGCCGATCGACCGCGCCCTGTTTCTTGCGCGTTCCGCGCGCCGTCAAAATAAACACGGCCTCGCCGTACGCCGCCGAATACCATAAGCGGTTCGATACATCGAACATCGCGCACCGACTAACGAACGCGAATTGCATCTAACGCGTTGCATTATCCGCCGCGCGCTAGCTTCACGAAACAT
>NW_021852745.1:109779-141703 GCF_003651465.1 Formica exsecta | reverse complement strand
CCGCCGAAAACAACGCGTCGTTATCCCCACCCGGGGGCGAACGACGCAATTACCGCTAGACGCTCGGGTATAAAAAGGCAGCATTTCGATATCTCATTACCAGAACGATTCCTGAATCCTCTCGAGCAGTACGCTCCGAGCCGATACCAGAACCGATCCTAGAACTCGCAGAAAACGACGGAACGTGAGATTGACACATACGCAGTCTCCACCGAACATTCTCGGTCTTCTCGCCGCCTGCGAAATCCTCACAAAAGTCCGACCTAATCAACGAAAGCGGAGAGTTCGCCGCTATCTTAGATTCGGTCTAAAATCCGACCGCTACCGCTAAACGTACCGTGGGCCGGCGAGTTCGCCGCACCGTCGAGGCTTCTCGACTCCAAACAGCCATCCCCTATCCGCGTACGGAAGCAGGGACGAAGAGTTCTCCGCCCGATCGAGGATCCTCGATCTCCGGCCGCCTCCTCCCCGCACATCTGGGAATACGCGGATAAGAACACGCAAACGCGCCGACACGGTTTTACCGTGATCCCGCAATTATAATCGCGCCGAGATACTTAGCCGCATCACACGATATAATTCCACGCGCCGTCAAAATAAACACGGCCTCGCCGTACGCCGCCGAATACCATAAGCGGTTCGATACATCGAACATCGCGCACCGACTAACGAACGCGAATTAAGTCTAACGCGTTGCATTATCCGCCGCGCGCTAGCTTCACGAAACATATTGTAACTTGACCATTGCCGAAAGAGACGAATAAATACGCTACATTTTAACTCAAGCTTTTCGCGTGTCTCACCTTTTCACGAGCCCTGATCCCGACCGAGTTCATTCGCGCGCTCGCGAAAAGTAACCCCGTTACAAACTTTTGTCTAAAACATTTTTGTCTTAAACTTATAGATTTTAAGATATTTCAGTGGATACATTAAAATGGCCTACCCTGTATGTAACCTATTATACACATACATATTATATATATTATGTGACGTTGCCGTCTCGCGCGCGTCCGCCGAATCCCTCTCCGATCGCAAAACGCGGGCTGAAGGGCCGCGCCAGTCGAAACATAGCGAGAACCGTACCGTTGTCTCCAGAGAGGCGTTATTAATCGAGATTTCGTGCTTTATATTAATTTTGTTTGTTATTTCTTTTGTCATATGAATATTTGCGTTGGGAGCCTCATGTGAAGAAAGAGCGGTAGTCGTTAAAGCGTCACGGAAAATACAATCGTCAATCCAGGACGACCTTCGAGGGGCAAGGAGCCAGCAATCCGGGGATTCAAAGCATCTTCTAGCTACCTCACGACGGGATCAGGATCCGCACGCGTGATGTGCGACGCACGGGACAGCGAGAGGATCCTCACGCAAGGACCCAGACCCGTGCGGATCCAGTCCCCGCGGAGGGACTGCAATCACGCTCCCGATGGCGTGACACGGCCCCAGGAAAAGACGATCGAAAGGATTGCAGCGACATTTCCGGCCAAACCGTTCGCCCTAGGTCCCGCGACGGCCCCGCGGAAAGGGCCCCAACGAATTATTATCAGCGATACCAGGGGCGCGCGCACCCCTCATACGATCGTGAGCGCGCCGCCCGGCGGCCGTATCGCGTGGTCGCGCGTAATTGGTTGCGATAATACGCACCCCGTGTGCGCATCCCCGGTTGGCCCTGCGGTATCGATCCTAGATCGCGCACATCTCGGGGTCAGACTGGCGCGAGCCTGCTAGCTGATAGCAAGCGTGTCGAGCGAGAGCGAAAGCGAGAACCGAAGAGATGAACGAGGACGAGAGCGTTGCTGCGTGAGCGAGCGGAGAGGATTCCGGCGATCAACGGAAGAGAGGACGCCGACGATCCACCCCGTGGCAGCCCCGGAAGAACAACCGAGAATCCGGTGAGGTTATCCTCCGCGAAATAGCCACGCGCGATCACGCCCGCGATTATATCGTTCTGTCATCGTTGCCGTGAATTCGTACTTTGATGTACGGGCTAAGCCCGATTCTTTGGTGTAGATTTTCGCGTCACGGCCACGTCGTCAAGCGATCTGAGCCCCGGAGCCTCGAGAGTATCGGTTTCCGCGGATCGAGACATTACCTCGCGTTTTTAATAACCGTGTGTCGTCTCTCTGGAGATTGGGATTCCGTATATTGTATTTGCGTTGGCTCTCGCACGTTTAGCGTTTCAGTCTCGTTCATGTTGTATGTCGGTCGTCCAAGTGTGTGTGTCGGTCGCGTAAGGAACGTCCTTTTGTATGTCGTTTACAAATCTTCGCGTCTAAACTTTGCGTGCACGTCTGGTGCGAATCTCTTTCGCGATTATTGTACGGGTTGCGCGAGAGTGTGAACCGCGTAAATTCGATGTATTATGTCTGTTGTACAGAATCGCGTTTCGAAATTGTGAGCGCGTTTTGTAAGAGTTTTCTCGCGATTCTCGTCGGAATAGCGAGAGTGTGTGCTGAGTGTTCGATTCTGCGTAACACGTCTGTCCGAAATCAAAGCATGTCCGCGTTGCGTTAATTGCCTGTTAGTCTTAAGTTGCGTAGTAATAGTTTACCGCTAATAGCGGGCGATAAGGTCGCCGTTGACGGGGTGATATCGAGAATTGGATCGGGTTCGCGCCCGAATTACAGAAGAACGCAATAATCGACCTGTTCGCAGTGCGAGGCGTAATTCAAGCCGAGCGAACATTCCGGCCGATGTAACGGGCCGGTCTCGGCGTACGCATTCCGGGGTTTTTGCGCCCCGCGTCTAACACCCAGTCTCGCCCGCGTTTTTCTCTTTTACCGCAGCCGAATATGCGCGCGGTTTATCATTGCTACTCTCCAGGGAGTCACTGATGCCAGAATTGAGACGCGAGCAACACGACTCCGTAATGGAGGGGATACACACACAACCGTGAATCGTGTACATGTAATGCGCAGAGCGCTCTGCACATTACATGTACACGGTTCACGCTTGTGTGTATATCCCCTCCATTACGGAGTCGTGTTGCTCGCGTCTCAATTCTGGCATCACTGCAGGGAGCTTCAGCTTCCGCTATTATAATAAACCTGTTATTCTCTTTTTTTAATTTACGAGTTTCTTTTCAGTTGTGTTTGTCGTTTCCGTAATTGTCGTCTCTTGCAACTTATCGCGTTAGAACAACACTCGCCCTGCCCCTCTACCGTTAGGCGAGCTAATCAGCCCGTGGCGAATTCCGACAAATTCTTTCGCGCCTATTCCGCGCTTATTTCGTGCGATTCGCGAATTGATACGTGAAAGATCGTATCTGGCGACCAAGTTCGATTTTCGCGATTATCTCTCGGATCTCGTCACGGTACGCGCGGAACTCCTAACACCCCGTTCCCACCCTGCGCGTGCATCTTTTTCTCCGTTTTGTCTTTGACAACGACTATTGAAAATGGAGCAAAAACGAGCAAACCTCTAAAGGACTTTCTGTCTTAGCTTTTCGGTTCCCTACAAGCTCTTGAAGTTTTGCCATTTAAATTGGGGACACCCTGTATATATAAAATGCAAAATGTTTCATAAAATATATTCAAAACTAAAAAATTTATGTAAGTGCTTTATTTACATATTATTATTTACATGTTATTATTATTATTATTGTTATTGTTGTTGTTGTTGTTGTTAATCATTTTAAAAAAGTTTATTTAAAAATAGTTAAAGAAAATAATTATATAATCAAATTAATCAAATCAAATTGAAAAAGAATAAGAGATAACAAAAGCAAAAATGACAATAAAAAATATAATAAAATTATCAAATTACAACATAAATATATAGCAAAATGCATAATTGGAAGATACCCATATAAATGCATTTCAAATGTTACTAAAAAATTGCTCTTTTTTCTGTTCTCGTGATACATGGAGAATTCAATATTACGAAAAAATAGAGCCTATTTTAGTTATGCAAAATCATATACAAATCTTGCATAACAATATGTCGAAATATGATGGTCACTGGGTATATAGCTATTATGATACGAAAGTAATATAGTATATCATTTAAATGTATTATTATTACTATTAAATTAAACAAAAAATATAAATAAATAAGGCCTTTACGAGCAATATATGGATGAACAATTTAGTTTTAATTTTAATTTTTCAACATAAAAATTGTGGGACGTTTCGACATTCTACTTGTGTCTCCTCAGCTACTCAAAAAATTAACAATAAGGCGCCCGGCGCAAGATCAATCATACCTCATGGTTTGATCAATACAACGTATATATGGCATCCATCACCTCTATCAGCGGTCGCAAATGTGCTCCTCATGTGGTCCAATGACTTTGAATTTTAAGTGAAGTCATTGTGTTTTCACAGATGAAATCAAACGTCATGTTGGTAAAATTTGTTTGTATCGCAATGCATAGTCAGTTATTATCTGTCAATATTTTACATCATTACTATTATATATAAACTAATATTACAATCAAATGCAAAAATCACTTACAATTTTTATTCCTGCTAGTCAAACGAAAGAACAATATTATGTAGGAATACGTCACTTCACGGACGGAAGGTTGTTCCGGAACACCCTGTATATATTTCATTATTACTATTATTACTATTACTATTACAAAATGTAAAAGAAAAACGATGATTTTGGATTGAGAAATGTGAATTTAATAAATCTTAAACAAGGGAACCTCGCGAACCCGAAAATTCTGATTTTGATGAATCTTTACAGACATATAAAGGTCAATAGGGTCAATAGATGAATTTAGAAATTTTTTGTTGCTGCTCAGAAACGGTTATAAGGCACCCCTCATATGTAAAGCGGCTTTTTGTTTTTCTCGGTATATCTCCAAAACTATTCGAGATATCAAAAAATGTTTATGGTAAAAGCGGCTATATTTAACCATATTAATAAAAATTTGAAAAAATTATTTATTAGTTAATCATTTTTTTGAAAGATTTCTGAAAAATTCTTTTAAAAAAATGCTTTTCTCAAATCTTTATTAATATAGTTAAATAGAGTTGTTTTTACCATGAAACTTTTGTATAAAACATTTTTTAATATCTTGAATAGTTTTCAAAATATATTGAGAAAGGCAAAAAGCCGTTAGACACATAAGGGGTGAGTTCACTCTTCAAAATTGCTTTTGGACGGCAACTGATAATTTCAAAATTTATTTATTTACTCTCTCTACGTGTATAAAGTTTCATCAAAATAAAAATTTTCGGATTCGCGAAGTTTCGTTAAATAGAAAATAACTCTTGTAATTTACAGCTCGATAATAAAGACATAAGATATACAGGGTAGCCAGTAATGACCGCCCATTAAGTACATAGCGTTATTCCTTACCAAAAACTGAGACGAAAAATCCTGAGCCATTTTTTTTTATAACACTTAATAAAAAAGTTATTATCGAGTAAAGTCTGGCCAATCAGGGCCGACATTTAGCCGAGCGTCGGTGATCTGCGCGCTTGGTAGTGTGCGTGTGCGCTCCGCCGCTATAGCGGTGCGACGACATTTTTCCTTCGCGCGTGTCGCTAGCATGCAATATTTTTACGCATCGTAATAATAGAAATAAATTTTTATTGTACTAAAAATCATATTCATATAAAATATAAAATAACTCAAAAAATACTTAATGAAAAAGTACTTCGTTATAGTGTTTTAAAAAGGTCTCAAAAAGGGCTATAAGAATATGCGATAAAAAATCAGAGTTACTATTAAAAAAATGAAGTTGACCATGAAATAACCTTGAAAATCGTCACCTACAAACATTCCTATAACATTGACTTATGTTCCCCTTGAAATACTGCAACTTTTATTTGGAACATATTTCTCTAGAAACAATATTTTTGGAGATAAAAAGTCGTCACGCTTTATTTTGTCCACCCTGTAAAAATACTGCAAGAAAAAATTATTTCTATTATTACGATGCATAAGAATATTCTATGCTAGCAGCGGAGCGCTCACGCACACTATCAGGAGCGCGGCTCATTGCGCCCAGCTAAAGATCGGCGCTGATTGGCCTGACTTGACTCAATAATAACTCCTTTATTAAGCGTTATAAAAAAATGGTTCAGGATTTTTCGTCTCAGTTTTTGGTAAGGAATAACGCTATGTACTTAGTGGGCGGTCATTACTGGTCACCTTGTATATGAAAAATGACAGCATCCAATAACATTATTACGAGAAGAATTTATTTATTTACACCCATACTTATGCATAAAATTTCATCATAAGAACATCTCTATTATCTTGTACCAATTTTATTTAAATAAAATACTTATTTTATTTTATCATTTATTTGGTTAAGTTCTTGTATTCGTAATAAAAGTGATTATTTTGCTTGATTGAACATGTTTTTCTATTCCTTAACTTATGAAATATTGCATCATCAAAGATTGTGGATAGTTATCGTAATGAAATAAAAGTAGTTACAAGTGAATATGTGGCTAATAACGTGTATTAATTTCATAGTTACTGATATTCTTCATAAGAGTTACCACATCATGTTTTGACAACGGTCCCTATAAGGTACAATATAAGAATATTTATTACAAACATTAATAATAAACATAATAATTTTCTATATAAAAGTCTTTTACTTATGAACAATTATTATATTTTATGGTATTTACAGTCATGATATTCTTTAAGGAAATGATGCATACAAAAATATTTCTTGCACCAAGAGCAACGTATTATAGCAGGTACACTACATATGAACCAGCGTGGAATTTCTATCATATCTTTTCCAGAGAAACAAAAATCCACCGGGTTTTCAAAATGTGATGGCCGTTCTTCGAGGTAACTACTTTTAAACTAGGCATATTTGAAAAGATTATGGAATCGTGGAGAGGAATTGTATATGTGTTAAGGATTGTAATTTGATGATATTATTTCTCAAATGTAAATTGATATCATAATTTAACAATATAACGCGATCACTAAATGCGCTCTCTATCTCTCCCCCTCCCTTTCTCCCTCCCTCGCCCTCTCCATCCACCCCTTCCCTCCCCACTTCCACGCCCCGCCCCACCCCTCCTTCCATCTTTCCTTCCCTCCCCAACCTTCCCAACCTCCCTTCTCCCCTCACCACTCCCGCCCTTTCCCTCCCTCCTTCTCCTGCCCAATCTCTCCTGTCTCTTCACCCCCTGCCTCCCTCTTCCACCCTCTCCCTCTTCCACCCTTCTCACCCTTTCTCTCCCGCCCTCCCTCTCCCTCCCTCCCTCTCGCCCCCCTCTCTCTCTCTGCGGTGGAGAAGACGTGTCAAACATAGCTCCGCAAAAGTAATAACTTTTAAACGGTTAAATAGTTACGGGGAGTGATAGAAAGTTATTCAAGTCATAGCGGCATAGACCGGTATTAGCCATGAGTGTTATCTAGCCGGGATATGCTGATTTGTGGGCGTGAGAAGTGCATTTCCTGTCTGGGACACCAAAGTCTCACACGACAGGTAGACATTAAAGGTGGACACAAAAGTGCTGACGTGTGACAGTGGAACACAGGTGAATGATCGCTTACACTGATATTAGCGGTTTCGGCTAATAATTATCGACATGGACGATTAATATGCCGAATATCGATGCTCGGCATGTAAAAAGACAATAAAAAATCAGGTGGTGACATGCATGTCTTGCTATCAAGTGAATCGTATTAAGCTGTTTTACCATCCAGGATGTGTAAGCAAGCATAGGATTGATGATAAAAATCAAGAATTGGTACCGTGTTCTGGCCCATTTAACAGATTTACAATTGAAAGTGAAGCAGATATGAAGAAGGCATCGGCAGTGGCCGGGGGCGGCAGGGACAGGCTAGGATCTACAGGATCTACAGAATCGTTTACCACGCCAAGTAGTGACGTGATAAACGAACCTGTAAAAAGAATATCAGGAGCGAGTGGATCATCGACTATTGACGTAAAAATAGATTGGCTGATAAAAATTGTAAAAGAAATAAAAGATGAAACAGCATGTAAGAAGGAAATTAAAATGATGGTCAAGGAAATAGTTCGAGAAGAATTGGGAAATGTTAAGCAGGAACTGCTAGAAGAGTTGAAAAGAATGATACAGGGAGAAGTATGTGGATCAACAGGAGGAATACAAAGGAGCTATAGTGAAGCGGTTAAAGAGAAAAAGAAAGAGAATGTTATAATTATCAAACCCAAGATTCAACAAGAGAGTGAAGTTACAAAAAAATTGATAAAAGAAAAGGTAGATATCAAAAACATGGCGATGGGAATAACGAAGCTAAAAAAAGGAAGCAAGGAGACAGTGATCATGGGTTGTAAAACTGGAAAAGAAATTAAAACGTTGAAAGCCACAGTGCAGGACAAACTAGGAGAAAATTTCAAAGTTATGGAATCACCGCAGATGAAGCCCAAAATAAAAATTATCAATGTCAGTGAAGATGAAATGAGATTGGATGATGATGACTTAATAACTACAATCAAGAAGCAGAATAGAAT
The DNA here is from genome assembly GCF_003651465.1 of Formica exsecta. Classification (NCBI taxonomy): domain Eukaryota; kingdom Metazoa; phylum Arthropoda; class Insecta; order Hymenoptera; family Formicidae; genus Formica; species Formica exsecta. The sequence goes on along the minus strand of NW_021852745.1, from coordinate 133,278 downwards.
TGATGCAATAAATGATGGATTCCAAATGCGAATAGTGAAGAAAATAGTTAAAGAAAAAAGAAATGATAATAATCAACTTAGAAGAAGAGAAAAAGAAGAAGGTTCGATAATAATTGAAGTAGATGAAGAAACGCATGAATTGATGTTGAAAAAAGAGAAACTAAATGTAGGATGGAGAAAATGTCCTATTAATGTTAAAAGATGCTTTAAATGCTGGAGATACTATCATATTGCAAAAAATTGTACGCGAGATGAAACATGCCACAAATATGCGGGAAATCATAAAGCGATTGAATGTACGGCAACAAAGAAAAAATGTGTAAATTGTATGTTTAAAATTCGAACATACAACCTGAAGATAAGTGATGAACACGACGCCCTTAGCCCGGAATATCCAACATTTAAAAAGGCGATACAGGAGGAGAAGAGGAGAGCCGGCTGGGAAATAGCAACTACAGAAGGAAGCGGAAATAATATTGTATACAAACGCGCAAAATTTGATGGCGCATAGAGATGAGATACAGCATCAGATTATGAAGAAAATAAATCCGGCATTCATAGCGTTATCAGAGACAAGATTGATTGCTGAAATTAAAGACAGTGAAATGAACGTACCAGGTTATAGTATAATTAGATGTGATGCTGAAAATAGAAATACAGGAGGGGTTGTTTTATATATAAGGGATGATGTTAAATATGAAATAGTATTAGTAAAAAAATTAGAATCGAATTGTTGGTGTGCTGCGATTGAGGTAAAAAAAAATTGTATATACGAATAATAATGGTAATATATCACTTACCGAGTTCATCGCATGGTGATTTTGTAAGATTTCTGGAGGATATAATAGAAGAGTTAATAATACGAAGAGTATGTATGGTAATAAGAGACTTTAATATAAATATTATAAGATTTAATTTTTGCTAATAATAAAATAGAAGTGCAGGTAATGCATGAACCTAAAATAACGGATCGTGCGTGGCTAAAAGTTGAACTGAATGCGAATAAAATTGATAATAAATACAGAGAACTTAGTGTTAGGAATTATAGAGAGTTTAATATAGATGAATTTATTAAGTTAGTAGAAAATAAATTAGAGAAAAACCAAGATATGGATGTCAGTGCGAGAGCGAAGAAATTTGTTGATAGTATAGTAAATGCGTTGAACGCCACAGCACCTAGAAAAAATTTTTAGAAAACAGTATTCGTGTGAAACAGCGATTTAAACAGTCATTGATAAATGGAAATTGATAGTTAATGAGGCAAAAATGATAGGGGTAATTTTCATGGATCCTAAGCGAGCCTTTGAAACAATAGATAGAGAAAGATTATTAGAAAAATTATATCAATACGGAATTAGAGGAGTGATTTTAGAATGGTTAATATCATATTTAAAGAATATAATACAGCAGGTTCAATTTAATAATAAATGGTCTAAATTAATGGCCACAGAATATGGAGTACCACAAGGATCTGTATTAGAACCTTTGTTATTTAGGTTGGGGAAAAAGAAATCCATTATTTTTTCGGTAGATGGCTGTAGTGATCGATATCTCGTAAATTATCGATCAAACAATTTCAAATTTATGCTCGTTGTCAAGGTAACAGTTCGCACTAAAAGAATTCGTTTGCAGTTTTTTGTTTTGTCCATTCAGTTCTGAGTTACACGGCGTTAAAGATGGAAGTCAACAAAGAGAAAATTCGGTACATTTTACAGTTTTTCTTTGATAAGGGCGAAAATGCAAGTCAGGCGGCTGAAAATGTGAATAGTGTTTATGGTCCCGATACTGTAACAGCTAATTACGCGCAATTTTGGTTTCGTCGATTCCGTTCGGGTATTTTTGACGTTAAGGATGCCCCTCGCACAGGCAGGCCCGTCGTCGAAAATGTCGACAAAGTCACTGAAATCATCGAAGTGGACCGGCATGTTAGTAGTCGTAGCATCGCCCAGGAGTTAAAGATCGACCACAGAACAGTTTTAAACCATTTGCACAAAGCTGGGTTTAAAAAAAAGCTTGATGTTTGGGTGCCACACCAATTAACACCAAAAAACATGATGGATCGAATTTCCATCTGCGAAGCCTTGGCCAAACGTAATGAAATCGACCCATTTCTTAAACGGATGGTGACTGGGGATGAGAAATGGGTCACATACGACAACATTATGCGAAAGCGATCGTGGTCAAAGCGCGGTGAAGCAGCTCAGACGGTGGCCAAACCGGGACTAACGGCCAGGAAGGTTCTGCTTTGCGTTTGGTGGGATTGGAAAGGAATCATTTATTACGAGTTGCTTCCATATGGCCAAACATTAAATTCAGACATCTATTGTCAACAACTGGACCGTCTGAAGCGAGCAATTGACCAGAAACGGCCAGAATTGGCCAACAGAAGAGGTGTCGTGTTCCATCAGGACAACGCCAGGCCACACACTTCTATAGTGACTCGTCAGAAACTCCAGGAGCTTGGTTGGGAAGTTTTGATGCATCCACCATACAGTCCGGACCTCGCACCAAGCGATTACCATCTTTTTCTTGCATTGCAAAACTTTTTTAGTGATAAGAAATTGGCATCAAGGGAAGAGTGTGAAAATCAATTGCTGGAGTTTTTCGCTAATAAGGACCAAGACTTTTATGAGAGAGGCATAATGAAGCTACCATTAAAATGGCAACAAATTATAGAACAAAATGGTGCATATTTGACCTAAATCGGACAATGCAAAACATGTTAAATAAAGTCTTGAAGTTCACGTAAAAATAATGGATTTCTTTTTCCCCAACCTATAGTATACAGGGTGTAACTAAACAAACGCATATGGACAACACTATCAGATACAGAACAACAATTCAAATCAAAAAGTCCTGAACCATTTTTTAATTTGAGCTTTCTTTTCATTGTTATGTGATGTTAAAGTTAGCTAATCAGCGCCTGTTTATACACCAGAAAGCCGTCTCGCTACTCCGACTCCCGTCAAACCTTCTCTGTTTTCCGTTGTAGACAGGCGCTGATTAGTTAACTTTAACATCATATAACAACGAAAAGAAAGCTCAGATCAAAAAATGGTTCAGGACTTTTCGATTTAAATTGTTGTTCTGTATCTGATAGTATTGTCCATATGCGTTTGTTTAGTTACACCCAGTATATAAATGATATAATCAAAATCTGTCCAGAAGTAGTATAAAAATGTTTGCAGATGATACGTTAAAGAAATGAGTTTTTTGAATAAAATAGGTAATTATATATCGGCATACTCTAGATGTATTGTAGATAAGACAATAATAGCGCCTCACTTTGAGTATTGTGTGACGCTGTTTACTGATATGGGAGAAACACAGTTGAGTGAATTGCAAAAAGCACAAAACCGGACCATGAGGATCATATTGCAATGTGATAGACATACCAAAGTGGAGCGTATGCTGCAAGCGCTGCAGTTTATGTCCATAAAACAGAGGCTATACTATATTGTGTGTATATTTATTTTTAAGATTTTAAGGAACATGTTACCGGAGCAATTAAGAAATAGATTAGAAATAGTGGAAAATAAGAGTGAAAGACAAACACGACAAGCTGGAGACATTGCAATAAAATATCGCAGAACAAGGAGTGCCACACACACACACACACACCGGCACGCCCGCACGCCCGCACGCCTGCACGCTAGCACGCCCGCACGTCCGCATGCATGCACGCACACGCACGCACACCCACGCACACCCACGCACACACACACACACACACACACACACACATTCATATTTTAAATCAGTTCTGGGATTTACTTGCACATTTCGGCCCGATTCCGTGGCTCACGCCTATTGCCTCCCATTCCGCAGAACAAGGAGTGCGCAAAAGAGTATGTTTTACGAAGGAGTAAAAATGTATAATGCCTTGCCAGCTGAAATCAAGCGGAATGAAAGAGTTTAAGTGAATGTTAAAGACTCATACGTTAGCAACGAGTCGCCAGATACGCGTAACTAAGGAGCGCGATGCTTCGTCTCAAGAGCATCCGTATGTAAGAATGCCCAAATATAATAATAAGACAATACTTTTCTAAATGCACCGCGAAAATTCTCAAAATTAAAAGTTTTTCTTCAATATTTTATATCAATGAAATATATTTGGGCATTCTTACATACGGACACTCCTGAGACAAAGCGCTCCTTAGTTACGCGTATTTGGCGACTCATTGCTAACGCACGAGCGGTGAGTGTTGGGCAATAGGCGTGAGCCACGGAATCGGGCCGAAATGTGCAAGTAAATCCCAGCACTGTTCTAAACCCATAAACGTCAAGCGGTTGAATCATTTCTATAGTTTTTTTGGTGGTTTAATTGTTAAAATCCGTACCTCTTTATCTTTAGATAGCATAAACTCTTGTAGGACTCTTTGTCTCGCGAGACAGTATCCACTCCAAGAATTTAATAATAACACGCTGAAGATTTCAGTTGCGGATAAAAATACATTTGTAAGATTGCAAGTGTTATGTAGTTAATTTTCCTGATTTCGATGCTGCGATAAAAAATTTGCAGGCCTAAACAAAGTCTCTTCTAAGCGTGGTCCAAAACTTCCACTGATCTCTTTCAATACCAAATAAAAAAGTGTTTGCAGTTGCCCGCCTGCAGAAATTGTAGGCATAATAGTATAGCTATGTGTAATTGCTGATTGTGATTGAACTATAATTTCGACTGTTTTAATACCTTGTATTGTCAACATTCTGCCTGAATGTATTTTTAAATTGAACTCACTTTCGTCTATATTATATATATTTTGTATTTCAAAGAAACCTATAAATGATTTCACAGAATTTATAAATTCTTGGCATGCAATTTGTAACTGTTCTTGATTTGTCTTTGATAAACGATTTATAAATTTTTAATTTTTCTTGACACTATGCCGTACTTTCGTTTAAAATTTAATATCCACGTTGCTCCCACTTTAAAATGAGGAAAATTAATATTTTCTTTTCTTCTAGCTCCCATCGTCGCAAATCTAAATCATGAATAATTCTGTTTTGATCGTTAGCGTCTTCGAATTTTTTCTAGACATGTTCAGAAATTTGTAACAGTTTTTCTCTATGAATACCACCTTTTTGTAGAGAGAGTTCCCATCGATACAACTGCGGCAAAGACTTTATCTTTCTAAAGCGATGTTATACTGTTAATAAAGTGTAACGACCTTTTTTTCCACTTTTCCAGAATTCAATAGCTTTTTTTTTTATAGCCATTATTTATAATTTCGCCTTCTTTCAATGTACAACTATCTTCTGCCTCATCTTCATCATTTTCTTCAAGTTCTTCTATTTTATCAGCTGCGACAGATCGTGCTTCAGATAAATTTGAGTTCCAATAATTCTCAAATTCTAACGTAGTATCGGTCCGAATTGCAAATGATATATCATCCATTGAATTGTAACGTGGTCACCTCGCTCGACGCTCGGATCGGCTCGTCGGTGTCCGGATTCGAGAGGAGGGGAGACTCAAACTTACGCGAACACTGGTTTAGGTAGAAAAGATCGTTTATTTAGATAGTGATAGGTATATACAGAATAGCGTGCAGGGCCAGGCGATGTCGATCAGCGTGCGGCAGGCGGTGGGCTGGTGTCAAGGCGCGGGGCGCAGAGCGGTCGACGCGAAGCGGCATGCAGCGAGAAGCGCAAAGCGGGCACGGCTTAATGTCTGCGACGGTTTTATTTAAACGCGGGCTTAGCACGACGGCGCGGTTACCACTAGCAGGCTTATTACTAACAGGCTTATTATTGCGGTGCGGTGATAGCGCACGGACTTATTGCTAACAAGCTTATTACTAGCGGACTTATTACTATGGCGCAGGTGTAACTAGTGGGCTTATGACTAACAGGCTTACGATTACCAGGCTTATCACTACGGTGTGGCTAACATTTACGACGCGCTATGTACATGCACTTATGAGCTAGGGTCAGGCGGATGGCGGGGTATTGCCGGCAGGCCCGAGTGTCACGTCGTGCGTTGTCCGGGCAACGGAAACCGGTGCAATCCGACAGAGCTAAGTGAAACCTTAGCCCCAGGAGGGATGACAGGAGCCGGTGAAACCCGGTAGAGCGGAGTGAAACCTCAGCCCCGAGGGTAGAGAGAGCCGGTGCAACCCGACAGAGCTAAATGAAACCTTAGCCCCAAGAGGTAGAGAGAGCCGGGGCAACCCGACAGAGATAAGTGAAACCTTAGCCCTAAAAGGTAATAGGTGGTCAGGTCGGTGTCAGGAGTCGGATTGCAGGATGAGATCTGATCTCGATGTCTCGGCCGGCCGGCCTTGTATACCCGGCCGGCGTCCCCCACTGTGCGCCGTCGGCCCGGCGGTGGGAGTCGGTATCGCGTGGGGGATCCGCGACAGAGATAGCGCGTGCGGCGAGTGAGATAGCGGGATAGGTAAGCGGGGTAAAGTAAGCGGTCATGTGTTTAACGTATATACTTGTATTTACACTATTTACATGCCTCCGTGGCTAGTGACGGGTCTACCGTCACAGAATTCTCTATAATATCCTTTATAGTATCATCTAATTTGATTTCTTTACCATTTATTTATGTTTGTGGAATATTTGAAATTTGAAATGGAACAATTACCATATTAAGAATATTCGCAGGATTCACATGTAACATTTTGCTTAAATTAAAGATATAGACACTTTTTCCGAAAATTGAAACTCTGCAATTTTATATTTGAATGAATCGTTAAACATGTTGGCTATACTTTATAAAACTGCGCGTAATATTTCCGAATTATACAGTGACCGGCACAATAAAGTGACCATATTATATCGCATATAACAATCTCTTAAAATTAATGTTTGTAATAGAAAAACGTCTTATTATTGGGTTTGTTTGAAAGATTTATTATCACACTAAACATTTATAACGAAAATTGAACGAGTTTTTGCGATAATAAATATTTATGATTTCATTATAACAAAACAAGCATTTTCATGTATGACAAAAAAAGTGACCACTTTATAAATCTTAATCTATCTTTCAAGAAAATCAAAATTTAATATTTAGTATGGCCTCCTTTGGCCTTAATGACTGCCGCCAACCGTCTGGGCATACTTTCGACCAGATTATGCAGATGATTGGGGTCGAGATTTTCCCAAGCTCGTTGCAGCGCATCGAAATAATTATTTTTGTTTGTGACTCCGGTTTTGTTCACATTTCCGTTCAAAATCGACCATAAATTTTCGATGGGATTCAAGTCTGGAGACTGCGGAGGTCAATCAAGCAGTTTTATCTGGTGGGAGGTTAAAAACTTCTTTGTTTTTTTGGCTGTATGTTTGGGATCATTATCTTGTTGTAAAATAAAGTTATTCTCCAAGCCTAATTGGATCAACGAAACTTCCAAATTCTCTCGTAAAATATCGATATAAATATCAGCAGTCATGATGCCATCGATTTTTACCGATTGACCCACTCCTTCCCAAGAAAAACAACCCCAGACCATGATGTTACCTCCGCCGTGTTTCACTGTCTTTGAGATGACGATCTTCAAGCTTCTCGCTAGTTTTCCGCCATGCACGAAATCGTTGTTTGCGTCCAAGAAGCTCGAACTTACTTTCATCCGTCCACAGAACTCGTTTTCAGAACTCCACGGGTTGATTTGCATACTTTATTGCAAATTCGAGTCGCTTTTTTTTATTCTTTTTACTGATCAATGGGCGCTTACATGCAAAACGGTTGTGTAGATCTGCTTCCCGCAGTCTCCTGCGCACTGTCCGGTCGGAAATGTCAGGTGGAGTGATTCACGAAGATTCCTGACAGTTGTTCTCGGATCTTTTTTCACCATTCGTATGATGTTTGCATCATCGCGCCAAGTTGTGCTTCGCGTTCTACCTCTTCCAGACCGATCGGCCACTGTTCCGGTGTTCAAATATTTTTTATAAAGCTTCTAGACAGCGCTTTTGTTGATCATATTTCTGAGCGATCTTCCGTTGCGAAACACCACGTTTACAATCTTTGATAATCAAGTTTCGAACTTGATAAGAAATTTGTCGACTAGTCATATTCACTATCTTTCTATATACTGCGTTGTTGTTCAAAGTGAACAAGGAACTGTTAATCAGAGGTCGCTATAATAAACAGTTCTTTATTTACATTTTACGCATGATACATAACGCGATTAAATGAAGACACTACAAATTCTAAGATGGTCACTTTTTTTGTCATACATGAAAATGCTTGTTTTGTTATAATGAAATCATAAATATTTATTATCGCAAAAACTCGTTCAATTTTCGTTATAAATTTTTAGTGTGATAATAAACCTTTCAAACAAAACCCAATAATAAGATGTTTTTCTATCACAAACATTAATTTTAAGAGATTGTTATATCCGATATAATATGGTCACTTTATTGTGCCGGTCACTGTATAAAGTCTTATAATCTTATTTACATCTTCCTTATACAGTGTGAGTCTTTTTAATCTTAACAGGCAAATATTTCGAAAATATGCAATTTTACAAAAAAAACTATTCAAATACAAGTTGTATGGTTTACAGGAAGGCGTACAACGGACCTTAGTTTGACTTTAGATAGTTGTTTGAAGATCATATGAAGGTCACTTTTAATTTCTTAAATGGAAATCCCCATTTTCCATTACATATTCTTGTAGTTTAGCTCGAGAGCTTTTCAGAACACTGTAATAAAGTATATTTTCATTAAATATTTTTCGAGTTAATTTATATCTTAATCTGACTATAAAAAATAAAATATCTCGTAAAATATTTAGTTTTTGATAATCTTACCGTAATATTTTTATGTACAGAATAATGAGACAAATCAATTTGTGTACAAAAACTGTTTTTAAGAAAAAATGTGTAATTATTTACAATGTATTTTTTCAAACAATTATTTGTTTTTTTCTTTACACTAATTGATTTTTCTCATTATTCTGTACATAAAAGTATTACGGTAAGATTATCGAAAACTAAATATTTTACGAGATATTTTATTTTTTATATCAAAATATGTCAGATTAAGATATAAAGTAACTCAAAAAATACTTAATGAAAAAATACTTTATTACAGTGTTCTGAAAAGCTCTCGAGCTAAGCTACAAGAATATGTAATGGAAAATGGAGGTTTCCACTTAAGAAATTAAAGATGATCTTCACACGACCTTCAAACGGCTATCCAAGGCCAAACCAATGTTACCGTTGTACGTCCCCCTTTAGACCATACAATTTTTATCTAAACAATTTTTTTGTAAAATTGCATATTTTCGAAATATTTGCCTGTTAAAATTAAAAAGACACGCTGTATAACATTTTATAAATAAGAAAAATTATATCAAAATATTTTCATGGTGTAGTGCAACGTGACTACTTTGCATTAGAGTTATGCGTAAATGAATGATATGTACATGATATAAATATACAACATGAGACGTAAAACGCGATATATTTATATCGTTGCATTTCGATAGTTTCTCACGTTACGTTGCACTGCAATACAGAAATATCTCAAAGTAATTTTCCATATACAAAATATTCGATGATACAATCTTTCATAAGTTAAGGAATGGAAAAATATGTTCAATCAAGCAAAATAATCAACTTTTATTACAAATATAAAAACATAACCAAATAAATGATAAAAGAAAATAAATATTTTATTTAAATAAAATTTATATACAGGATGTCCCATAATTCGCGGATCACCTGCCATGTGCAGGTAGAGCACATGAAACCGAGTTTCAATTACAATGTAATTCTTAATGCAATTAATAATTACATTTTATAATCGTTAATTATTGCACCCGTATCACTATCAACGAGTACAACAACTTTTGGCGAGAGATGCAGAACAACGCATCGAAGAGCCGAACTCTGTTTACGAGAACGAGGAAGGTACTTCGAACAATTTTTACATTAAAATATGAGAGTGGATTAGATCTATTGGGGATACCACTTAAAAAAAAATGCACTGTGTTATCTACCGCAAGGTGGTTTATTTGCAAATTTCTTAATAATTATTACGAAAATCGCAAAATGGTAAAGGACTTTTCTTCTCGGTCTCATTTGCTCTACCTGCACATGGCGGGTGATCCGCGAATTATGGGACACCCTGTATATATAACACCTAACCAAATGTTATTCTTCTTGGAAGATATATGGAAGACACATAGCCCGTATGAACAATGTGAAATTTTGTTCAAATATGTGATAAAGGCAGACACATCTATATTATACTGTTATCTATACGCTTAAATACGCTTAGATATGCGTGCGAGGCAATAGAGCAGTAGAAATACACGATGTTGTCCGATTTCAACATATTGAACACAATTCTCTTTCAAATATGCATAGAACATGCAAAAATATTCATATCGGTAACAGCGGAACTAAAATTATTGATATTATCGAAAATTTCGGTCGGTATTATCGATAATTTTAGTTACGCTTAGATGAGGGCGCTAACCCGTCGGAGTTTGGCCGTCACTTTTGGATCCCCTTAAGCGTAAATTTCGTGTTTCGAATTTTGCACTGTAATCTATCTGTTCGTAGAACAATTAAAGCAAAAGTAAGCGCACTTTTCTGATATAATTCAAACTCAATTTATCGATTAAGCCAAGTTAGAACTCGATTGCTTCAGCTGTTATTGAGGTCCGGTATTCTCAACTGTCCTCGTGTATAAATACACAGAGTGCTTTGCTGCTGCTGCGCATGACTTGGCGCGAGACACTACCGTGTCTTTTAATAAATCTGTGTCATGTAAGTTAAAAATGTATGTTGCTGTTAATTTATATAATCAATCGAGTAAAAATGTGATCCTATCGTATCGAAACGTTTTTTTTTAATTTGAATTGTTTAATTTCATATATATTTGTTAAAGTCTCTCCTTCAATTTAGGAAATAATAAAGAATGGACACTTATTATAGTGAGACTTCCTTATAAAGTTTAACATATTATTTTCTTGTTCAAAATTTGAAACAACTAAAAAAAACCAATAAATATTTTTTTCTAAAACTTTTAATTTTTCTCAATTTAAATTCTAAAGTGCGTAATTTCAAATTATTTTTTTATAAATATATGTTTATATATTTTATGATATAAAATTATTATTATAAAATTTGAATATGTATTTGTTTTGTTAAAAAAAACATTTAAATATGTTTAAAATCTCTTTAAAGAGTAGACTATTTCCTTTCAAGGATTTGAATTTAGAATTTAATTATAAATTTCAAATTATATGATATTCGAAATATATGATTATATATCATGAAGATGTATATTAAAGACGAAAAGATGCGATGAATTATTATCTTCCTCAACATTTTCGCTAAAGAAAAATATTTTTCAAATTCTAATTTAAATATTATCATTAAAGAAATATTCGATATGTTGGGGCGTTATATATGTTGTAATCAGATTACATAATTCATCGTTTTATAAAATGTCTAGGCATTTTATAAAGTGCCACATTTTCAAATCATGGTCGAAAATGAAATATTTTACAATCTGGCTAATAATTTTAATCTTTTTATAAAACGCTAACAACCAACTCACCACATTGTCAAACGCAACGATTTGTACATCGTTTTAAATTCTGGTTGGTTCATTTCACTTATCATTTTATGATTTATTTATTTTCATATTTTATTATCATTTTATTATATCATATTTGTTTTCATTATTTTATTCTTTATATTTATATATTTTATGTAATCTGGCTACAACATATATACACACAATTATTGTTATAATACCATTATCGGTACTGTGTCCGGCCTTATCATTCTTATGACGATCAGTTTTTGGAAGGGCGTTAATATTGTTTCCCAAGGCTGCGGTAGAAATGAGTCAATTGGATCTAACATATCGTAATATTCCTTCCAGGACAGCAGATTTTCTTGGAAACTTTGTGTAAAATCGGTGAAGGTCGGTAGAATGCTAGAGATTTTCGATATTTCATTCCAGGATTTCTCAGGGAGCCAATCAATGGCGGGATTCTTCGCCATCGGTTCACTCAACGCAAAGCCGCCAGAAATAAAGAATGACATCTCCTTCTCAATGATCTCACCCGATGCCAAGAGAATCGTCGTGTATAAAATAAACGAATATAAAATCTATCAAATAATAAATGTGTGTAGTTTTTTAACATACTTTTCTTTGTAATATAATTATAATATAATTTCTTTTAACTCTAAGATAATTTGTATAAATTTACCGCAAGTATACATATATATTTTTAAATTATTGAAAATCAGAGCATAGAAATTAACATTCTTTATGACTAATGTCATAATTTAAATATTTTGAATTTTAATATTATTAAATTTAAATATTACTATATTATAAATTTTAATACGGTGAAAGATTGCTACAATATGTATGCAATCTTTGTGTGCTGTATGGGTATATTTATTTTTTATATTATTGCTCGTTTTTCAAATATATATATATGGGATATTAAGAAAGATCGTTTACGAACGCTTAATCCAGCTACCAACTGGCGAGAGAATAGGACTATCATATCTCTAGAGTCACACTGTAGCTATCCGTAGCATGGTTTTCTTCGTGGCAGTCGGCATTTCACCTATTGAGCGACTTCTAACATCACTCTTTAGTATACTATATCACTTTGTTAAAAATGGCATAAGGTATGAAATCTGAATAGCTCAGTGGTAAGAACTGTTGCCCGGAAAGCGAAAAACTCGGGTTTGATACCCAATTCAACCACTCACACCTTGCACATTTTTTCTAGTTCACAAATATTGTTTTCTAGCAATCATTTGTTAGGTTGAAAAAATATATAAATGCTTTATACAGATACGTCAATGCCTCTGCCACGGATAGATGATTGCTACAAGTTTGTCTGGACTCTTGTGTCAGTCTCCACTACATACAACCCTGCTGTTTATTATTTGGAATAAAGTAAGGGATGAGAGAGAAAATTAAAAGAAATATTTTTTCTCAAGTCACTAAGATTTGCAGATTCATCGTTTCCGCGCTTGCGTAGGCAATATTGGCAGTCGTTAATTCTTGCTCACATCATATCCCATTATTTGTTTGGTCACTGTAATTGACTGATCTTACTCCTATGAATTCCTTTTTGTGAGAGGAAATAACACTTCTAATCTACGAGACCCCAGAAGACATTATAAAGGAGCTGGTTGCATACATTGCTGCAGCTGTTACAATTGTGCACGAAACTCCTCATGTTTTTGAGCGTACTAGGCAATCAATAACACATAGATATCAACTCTGCAATGAGGTGAATGGCAGGCAGTTTCAACAACTTTTGTGAAGTTATCTTCATTTACTTTTGATTGTTGACTCTTTCAGAACAAAAACGGCGCGTCTGCAACTCTTAATGATTTAATAAAAAATGTTCAATTTTACTTCCTCTGTTATCTCTGAGCGTTTGTAAACGATCTTTTTTAACACCCTGTATACATATATATCGTTACGTCCCTGCGTGCATATTTGTACGCGGTCGCGTTGTGGTAACCCGACCAATTTCTTAATATTAAAAGATAAAACAATAAAGTAAAACAGAAAAAATTAAGAAAGAGCTGAGTCAAGCAAAGCATTAAAATCAGAAAAGAGATCAAGGAAAGATAATTAAGAAAAAGTAAAGTAATAAAAGATAATTAACAAAATAAAAGTAAGATACGTGATTAAAGAGAAGGAAGTCACAGTCAAGTTCTCGGAAGCTGAGTAAGCAGCTGACGAGAAAGCTGACGAGCGGAGCACGAGACATGCTCCGGTCAGGGACACCACACTCCTCTCTAATCAACGACATAATTAATTAATATATATTGAGCGCGAGATGCACCGACGCTAGCTCAGTAACATAGCTCATTAACATCGCTCGCTACTCGCTCGCTCATATCAACAGTATCGATATACCGTACGTATCGCGTCCGGCTATTATAATCGCGACTAAGTAAAAATGTACAAGAATCTGTGAAATATATCAATTTATACCTAACGTCCGGGAGTGTCTTATTTCGAGCGTGGATCCTAATCCTTTGGGCGTATAAATCCCTAAAGACCTCTTCCTTAGCGGCTAGAGGCACAATAGCGTTAACAGCGATCGGTCTGAAACGAGATCATAGAGGAGGATCGTCTCCAAGAGCGTTGTCATGGAATGTTGATAAACAACGGCAGCCATTGTTAATAATGAAGAGATCTGTCAATGAAATTATCGGCAGAGATTGCTAGAAGTTTCTTAAAAAAAAAATCTGGCAACCCAGTAGTATAGTACGTAAAGTGAAACCGAGAGATTGGTTGTTCTGTTGTACTCGAGAGTGTCAATATCGTATTGTATTCTTTTAAAACTTATATTCCTTGTGCAATAAAATACGTTTCTCTTAAAAAGCCAATCGTGCAATCCTTATATTTATTAAAAGGTTATGGGCCCAGACCTTGCCTAAATAAATTAGAAAAAGTATATGCGGAAAGGTTAAAAAAAAAGACGCGTGGTTCGTGAATTGCTCGATTGGCGTAAGGAATCGGTTAAGGTAAAATCAAATTTATTGTGAAATATGCATCCAAATATGGATAACGAAAAATCTATACTGACTACGCCGATGATAACGGCTTCAGTATGCTTAGATGGAAAAAAAATTGGGGAGTTTGGAAGTTCCAAGTAAAGATACTCCTCAAAGGAATAGGCATTTTTGATGTCGTGGATGGAACTAAAGTAAAACCGAGGACAGAACAAGTAAAAGAATTGAAGATTTGGATGGTCAACGACGCCAAAGCTCAATCACAAATTGTATCGAGGACATCTGAAAAAGTGCTGACACACTTGCGGACATGTGAAACTGCTGCATAAATGTGGACGAAACTTTGCAGTGTCTATGAGCAAAAAAGTGTTACTAATATCCATTTGCTGAATCAAAGGTTTTTAAATTACAAATAGGAAGAAGGAGGAATGGCAGCCCATTCCAGTAAGATTGACGAAATAGTAAATCAACTTAAACAATTAGGAGAAGCAGTGTCAGACAAAATGGTCATAACAAAAATTTTAATGTCACTGCCTGATGATTTCAAACATTTTATATCTGCTTGGGAGTCAGTATCAGAAGATAAACAAAAGATTGAGAATTTGCTAGCTAGGCTGTTGGTGGAGGAAGAACGGTTGAAGAACACTGAAAAACCGGTGGCGCTAGTGTCGAGAGTTAAATGTTTCAAGTGCGGAAAAGAAGGACACTTCCAGAACATCTGTCGGCAAAACAGAAAGGATGATGATCGACATAACAACAAACGGTGTAATTATTGCAAGAAATTAGGACGAATCGCTGAATTCTGTAAACATCGCATTGCGAAAGAGAAATAGAGAAACAAGGACAATAGAAATGACAAAGGCAATGGCAATGATAAAAACAAAGACGATAACAAATCAAACAATAAAAATGATCACAAAAATGAGAAAAACGGCAATTCTTTTATTGTAACAGCTATGTGCGGAACAATGTTTGGAAATCACTGGGTGATAGACAGCGCTGCCAGTGAACATTTATGTTTCAATAAAGGTTTATTTGTGGAATATCAGGAACTTAGAGACAAAATTTCAGTTTTGGTTGGTGATGGTCGAGTCATCAATGCCGTGGGAATTGGAATAGTGGAAGTGTTGTCATGTGTTGGAAATACGGTTAAGAGGATAACAATAAATAATGTTTTGTTTGTACCTGAACTTACCTCAAATCTGTTTTCAGTAACTTCTGCTATGAGTAGAGAATATAAAGTCGATGCAGACATCCAACAGTGGAGATTTGTGAAGAACAATCAGACTTGTGCAATTGGCAAAAGACAAGGTAAACTATTTGTGATGGAGTTTAAAAACCCTTCTGAATTAGTAACAGCAAATATAGGTTTATCTGAACAAGAATTAATAAATTGGCACGAGAAGTTGGGACATCAGAATATAACACACGTTAAAAATATTTTGAGGAAGAACGATATAAAATTCTCTCTAAGTGAGAGAGAGACATGTATACCATGTGTCCAGGGCAAACACAGCAGAAACTCATTCCCAAATAGTTCCAGTAAGACATCGAGGAAATAATATATACTGTGAAATAATACATATTGATCTACAATATGTGGTCCTATGAAGGTTTACTCGTTGGGTGGTGTCAAATACTTCTTTTTATTGAAAGACGATTGCTCACATTTCAGGGTTGTTTATTTCTTGAAAAATAAAAATGAGGTTTATGACAGACTAGAAAATTTCATCGAAAGAACAGAGAATATTACAGGAAACATAATTAAAATTGTAAGATCTGATAACGCAAAGGAATTAACAAGTACGAAATTCAAAACACTTCTAGATAAGAAAGGAATCACACATCAAACCTCAGTAATTTATACACCCGAGCAAAACGGGAAAGTTGAGAGAGAAATGCGTACAGTTGTTGAAACTGCGAGGACTATGTTACTCACAAAGAATTTACCAAAATCACTATAGGCCGAAACAGCTAATACGGCTGTTTATATATTGAACAGAACTGGAACAAGTACAGTGAAAGACAAAACACCAATTGAACTATGGACTGGTAAAGCGTTTGACATCAATCTGATGAAAACATTTGGTTCTGAAGTATACGTGCATGTTCCGAAACAGAAGAGAAGAAAGTGGGATGCCAAGAGTGAGAAAAGTATTTTTGTAGGTTATGGAGAAGATACGAAGGGATACAGAATTGATTTACCAGAGCTTAATGCTATCGAAATTGCTCGAGACGTAGTATTCACTGAAAATCCCAGATGTTACACGTTAAAGAAGAAAGTAATAATAATGATCCTTTTCGGTACATGGTTATTGATCAGTTAGGTATTTAGGTTTAAATCATAATGCTGAGCGATTGGAGCAAGAATTTAATAATCTAGAGACGAGTGACGAAGAGCATTTATCTGATGCTGAAAAAAATGGTGAGATCGTTACAGACCCACCACTGGTCGCTCCGAGAAGAAGTGAACAAGAGAGAAGACTACCAGCGTGGACAAGTGACTACGAGATAGGTTTTATAGGTAAAATAATAAATGGTGAGCCCTTGTCATTAGCAGAAGCAATGAACAGATGTGATAGTGAAAAGTGGAGAGAAGCAGTGAATGCTGAACTTAAAGTGTTAAAAGAAAATAATACCTGGACTGAAATTGATAAATCAGAAAGTAGAGACATTATTGATAGCAAATGGATGTTTAAATTAAAAAATAACGAGAAAGGGGAAGCTCAGTATAAAGCTAGGTTAGTAGCCAATGGCTTTCAATAGAAAGATGATATAGATTTTAAAGAAACTTATGCCCCTGTTGTAAAATTAAATACTGTAAGAATATTTTTATGTGTCGCTATTTAATTAAGTCTACCAGTACACCAAATGGATATAAAAGGAGCGTTTTTGTATGGAGATATTGATGAAATAGTATTTATGAGACTTTGTGAAGGCATGAATAATCCAAACAAAATTTGTAAGCTAAATAAATCGATCTACGGTCTTAAAAATTCTCCGTAATATTGGAATATAAAATTTGATAATGTAATGCAAAACGTAGGGTTTAAAAGATCACAAAATGATTATTGCTTATACTCTAAAAATGTAAAGAATGGAATGATGTATGTATTATTATACGTGGATGATGTATTAATATTCGGTAATGATAAGTTAGAAGTAGCAAAATTAAAAGCTGCACTGAATAATCAGTTTCATATGAAAGACTTGGGGCTTGTATCAAATTTTTTGGGATTAAATATCACACAGAATATTGATGTAGATGTCACTATTATCAGTCAAAAAAATTATTTGACACAAGTCTTAGAACGTTACGATATGAGTGATTGTAACGGTTCAAGTACTCCAATTAATAAAAATTTTGATTTTAATACATTAAAAAGAGAGAAAAGCGAAAGTCATGAAATCGAAACAAAATGTCGTCAATTAACCGGAAGTTTGATGTATGCTACGATTGGTACAAGACCAGATTTGTGCAGTACAGTAATGTTCTTGAGTCGATTCCAAAGTGGGGCTAATCAACAGTTGTATAAGGCATTAAAGCAAGTACTAAGATATGTCAAAGAAACTATTGATCTATGCTTGATTTATAAGAAAACAAATCGGAAAGATATTATGGTGGATATGTGGATGCGGATTGGGGAGGCGATGTAATAGATAGAAAATCGACAACTGGATATTGTTATTTGTTATTTGGAAATGTAATTTCATGGTGCTGTGAAAAACAACAGTCAATATCGCTATCATCAACTGAGGCAGAATATGTTGCCTTGGACGTAGCTACAAGTGAAGCATGTTGGTTGAAAAATATTGTGTCTGAGTTTTCACAAATTGATTCGAAAAACTATGTTATTACTTTGTTCGAAGATAATCAGTCGTCAATTAAAGTAGCTTACAACCCAGAGCTTTACAAAAGAATGAAGCATTTGGATATTAAATATCACTTTATTAGAGAGAAAGTAAATTAGGGTTTGATTAAGATTAATTATATTAAAATTACTGAACAAATAGCTGACATGTTCACAAAGCCATTGGGTAAAGAACAATTTGTTAAACTAAGAAACATGTTAATGTCTAGTTCCTAAGTTCGTTCTAAATTGTTATAAACATTCAAAGAGTCACCGTTGAGTAGATATTAATAAGACTGTTTAACTTGAGGGGGTGCTCCATTTTATTATTTTTTATTATTTTTTTATGCTTCAATATGATAATTCCATTGAGGGGGTGTGTTAATAATGAAGAGATCTGTCAATGAAATTTTTGGCAGAGATTGCTAAAAGTTTCTTAAAAAAAAATCTGGCAATCCAGTAGTAGAGTACGTAAAATGAAACCGAGAGATTGGTTGTTCTGTTGTACTCGAGAGTGTCAATATCGTATTGTATTCTTTTAAAACTTATATTCCTTGTGAAATAAAATACGTTTCTCTTAAAAAGCCAATCGTGCAATTCTTATATTTATTAACAACCATGTTAGACTTTGAGCAGCTGTCTTGCAGGAGAAGCCTTCACTTGCGCACAGTACAATTGGACACGTTGCAATTGCACGCTGTGATATTAGACACATAAAGTTGCGCATCGTTCGATTGGACACATTTCAATTGCGCACAATTCGTTTGGACACATTTCATTTGCGCACCGTTCAATTGGACACGTTGTTTTTGGACACAACACATATTTTTGTATAATTTGGAATACATACACACATGTATGCATGTACAATTTTGAAATTTTTTGACATTTATTATTAACTTTATTTAGTAAATAAACGTTTGTTACAGTTCGTTTACACACAGCTCGTTTGCACACAGTTCTTTTGCGCACATTTCTTTTGCGAACATTTCTTTTGCGCACATTTCCTTTGCGCACATTTCTTTTGCGCACACTTCTTTCGCGCACAGTTCATTTGCGCACATAAATTTTAGTTTTAAATCAGAAATAGGTTTGGGTTAGGTTATATCTTCCGGAAGTTAACGACATCATGTACGTTTTAAAAGGGTTAAGATTAGATATAGAGTGAATTTGGTTTTGTCTTGGAAAGTACATGCGTAGACACAATGGGTTCCGCCCCGCCCCCCCCTACGGGGGGGCTCCACTTCCGGAAGATATAACCTAACCCAAACCTATTTCTGATTTAAAACTAAAATTTATGTGCGCAATGTCTTATTATTCTGTACATAAAAGTATAACGGTAAGATTATCAAAAACTAAATATTTTACGAAATATTTTATTTTTTTATATCAAAATATGTTAGTTTTTGAGTTATTTTATATCTTAATCTGACATATATTGATATAAAAGATCAAATATCTCGTAAAATATTTAGTTTTTGATAATCTTACCGTAATACTTTTATGTACAGAATAATAAGACAAATCAATTCAAAAAGTACTTAATAAAAAAATACTTTATTATAATGTTTTGAAAAGCTCTCGAGATAAGCTACAAGAATATGTAATAAAAAAGGGGGGTTCCATTTAAGAAAACATCGATCACATTGATCTCACCTTGAAAAGGTCACTCAAGGTCAAATCCATATTTTTATCATGTGGCCCCCTCCGAACCCTACAACTTTTGTTTGAAACATTTTTTTCGATAAAGCTTACTTTCCGAGATATTTTACAGTTTCAAGTTAAAAAACTCACCGTGTATAATACATATACAGGGTGTCCAGTAAAGATTGTGCCAACGCTCGTGAGCGGATAAAGCATGGTAAACTGAACAGAAAAGTCCTGTACTATTTTTTTATATAACGCTTAATAAAGGAGTTATTATTGAGTAAAGTCTGGTCAATCAGCGCCGACTTTTAGCCGGATGCACGTCGGTGAGCCGTCTGGTAGTGTGCGCTGCCGTAGCGACGGAGCGCACACGCACACTACCAGACGCACGGCTAAAGGTCGGCGCTGATTTTGGCAGACTTTACTCAATAATAACTCCTTTATTAAGCGTTATAAAAAAAAATGTTACAGGGCTTTTCTGTTCAGTTTACTGTGCTCTACTTGCTCACGAGCGTTGTCAAGGGTGCTTTGGGACACCCTGTATATGTATATATACAGGATGTCCTAAAACTACCGTATTTCTTTTTAATGGTAGATTCCTTAGAACATTTCAAGACGAAAATCCTAATACAAAGATGTCGAGACTATAATAGTTTATAAACGGGAAGCGATTATATTTTACGAATGACAGAGTTGAAATTTCTCACTGAATTTCTCACAGAGCTGAATGACTCACGCGAATTGGACGATCATTTTTAATTAATTTCTCAATAATTATTACGAAAATCGCAAAATGGTACAGGACTTTCCTTCTCAGTTTGAGCCAATCTACCTTCACATTTCGGGTGTGTCAAAAATTATCGGACACTCTGTATATACAGGATGTCCTAAAACTACAATATTTCCTCTTAATGACAGATTCCTTAGAAAATTTCAAGATGAAAATCCTAATACAAAAATGTCGAGACTATAATAGTTTATAAACGGGAAGCGATTATATTTTACGAATGACAGAGCTGAAATTTCGCGCACTCAGGCACGACGAAATAACAAGTGAAAAATATGCTCTATGAATGGAGCGTTTTTTTTATGGTATTATGATTATCGTAATAGCATTGTCATTATATGTTTTCCCGCTTTTCTACGCATTGCATTAGTATATTCTTTTTACGAATAATGGATGCAAGAACTAAAGGCATCTCAAAAATGATTCAAGTAAAAATATGTGACATATTTCAACTTCAGCTGTCAAAGTGGTCGATCAATATTACCATGAAGGTGTCTACTATTTCGCCGTGCCTGAGCGCGCGAAATTTCAGCTCTGTCATTCGTAAAATATAATCGTTTCCCATTTAAAAACTATTATAGTCTCGACATTTTTGTATTAGGGTACCATTAAAAAAAACAAAGTTGAACTTCATATGACCATGGTATGTTCACTCAAGGTCAAAGCAATGGTACCGTCTTATGCCCTTGCAACCCTACAACTTTTGTCTGAAACATTTTTTGATATCTCACTTCGTTTCCGAAAAATATGCCCGCGTCACTATAAATGCTCCACCCTGTATATATACAAGGTGTCCGATAATTTTTGACACACCCGAAGTGTGAAGGTAGATTGGCTCAAACTGAGAAGGAAAGTCCTGTACCATTTTGCGATTTTCGTAATAATTATTGAGAAATTAATTAAAAATGATCGTCCAATTGGCGTGAGTATAAGCGCGCAGCGAGAAAAGACAACCCAAAAGTAAGCGCGCGACAAAGTTTTGGGAGGAACGCTCTACAAATGACAATAGTTACGTACAAGCGGTACATAATGATGGATTCTCGCGTCCTAGCAACCACATATCAATGCCGCCCAAATCAGGCCATCTTTTTTCACCGCGCGGTAATACTCGCGCGCATTGGTCGATCTTTTTTAATTAATTTCTCAATAATTATTACGAAAATCGCAAAATGGTACAGGACTTTTCTTTCCACTTTGACCCAATCTACCTTGACACTTCGGGTGTGTCAAAAATTATCGGACACCTTGTATATATACAGGGTGGAGCATTTATAGTGACGCGGGCATATTTTTCGGAAACGAAGTGAGATATCAAAAAATGTTTCAGACAAAAGTTGTAGGGTTGCAAGGGCATAAGACGGTACCATTGCTTTGACCTTGAGTGAACATACCATGGTCATATGAAGTTCAACTTTGTTTTTTTTAATGGTACCCCTTATTTTTCATTGCATATTCTTGTAGCTTATCTCGAGAGCTTTTCAAAACATTATAATAAAGTATTTTTTTATTAAGTACTTTTTGAGTTATTTTATATTTTAATCTGACATATTTTGATATAAAAAATAAAATATCTTATGCCCCCCTTGGAACCCTACAACTTTTGTCTGAAACATTTTTTGATATCTCACTTCATTTCTGTTGCAGGTATGTGAAAATTGGTTCACACACTATTTTCGTTTATAGCTGCTTTAATATATATGTATTTGGATTTTACAATGTCGACAATATCCTTAATGTGTGTGAGGTCTCGGCCTCTATTTGGCGAAGTTTCGACCTTGCACGTAACAAATATCTCGGTATTTTTACTCGAAGGCTCGGCTTCTTAACATCACACAAGAAAGATTTCGATCGATCTGTGTTTCGCGACGCTGCCCGGATCTCGGAAAGTCCCACACAGGGGTGGGGAGACTCTCTCACCGATTGGCCCTCGGGACCGCGGCCGCTAACCGAACCGAATATGTGATGCTCGCGCGCATTACACGCAGCGCCTCCCCCGTCCGAGCAGCGGAACAGAGGCTGTGAGCGCGCTCCCTGTCTCGATTATCTCGCTCGGCGAAATTTTATAGTGGGCCCACTGTTTTACGTCGCAACACACTGTAAAGAGATTTTCCTAAATTAGAATTAGCAAAAATACCGCCGTCTCTATTTTTGCCATGTAAGCCTATATTCACAACTATAAATCGATAGTTCGCATCTACGAGAGCTAATAGTACAATAGAAAAAGTGTTTTTATAATTATAATAGAGTGATCCACTGTTCGCTGAAGCATCTATGACTATTACATGCTTCCCGTCGATGGCTCCTAGGCAATTCGGAAAATTCCACATGGTCCATATGTCGTTCGCAATTTCTATTCAATTCTTTTTTTGTGGAGTTGGAATAAATTCTGCTAATAATTTGTCATTAATTGCTTGACAAACTTCTAAAACAATTTTTTGGACAGTAGAATGACCAAGATAATAGCTGAATGCAATTGTTCGATATGAATCTCCTGTTGCTAGAAACCTATAATAAATAAAAATATAATAAATAAAACAAAATTAAAGAATAATAAAGAATATACAGGGTGGTCCTCGTAACGGTCGCCACGATTTTTAAGGCACTTACAATAATCTGACATAAAAAAGTCATAAACAGAAAATTATCAGTTTCTAATCGGCAACAAATTGCAATAATAAAAATTGACCAAACATTTTTTTTCCATAAAAAAGCAAGGTCACCTTCAATTTTTTAAATGGAACTG
>NW_021852745.1:101467-107981 GCF_003651465.1 Formica exsecta | reverse complement strand
TGATTTTTTAAAATTTTTAGATGAAATGCTCATTGAATTAGTGAAAACTAAAGAAGAATTGTATAACCTACAATCCCCATTGTATAGTGACAACAATTATAAAAAAAAAGTTTGGGATGAAATCGGAAAAGCATTGAATCAACATGGTAAGTAAAGTAATATTTTATTATATCAAATTTTCTCGTGTTGCCACGGTACAGAATCTACTGGCGAAATAAAAAAAAAATTTTAAATATTTCTTATAGCAAACGCTTCGGCTTGCGCGTTTCTTCCATGCCCTCGTATATTTAAAACATTACCCGTATTTAATCTTTCCGCGTTATCAGAAATGGTAGTTCGACTATTTCGAATTACATTATGACGTATGCATATGGTTAAAATTATTTAGTTCACGTTTTGAGGATTTGCTTTGAGTCTTCTGCAAGAAATTCTGAAAGTTTGGGATAAAATCCCAAACGCACATTGAACCAATCTCCGTGCTCTGCATAATCGATAATTGAATCGGCGATGCCGCATCCACGAGTATAACATATGGTGCTACATTATTCGTTCCTGGAAGTGCACAGTCTTCAGGAACATTTAATTTCTCACTGTGTTGCAGGTATGTGAAAATTGATTCACACACTATTTTCGTTTATAGCTGCTTTAATATATATGTATTTGGATTTTACAATGTCGACAATATCTCAAATGTGTGTGAGGTCTCGGCTTCTATTTGGCAAAGTTTCGACCTTGCACGTAACAAATATCTCGGTATATTTTACTCGAAGGCTCGGCTTCTTAACATCACACAAGAAAGATTTTGATCGATCTGTGTTTCGCGACGCTGCCCGGATCTCGAAAAGTTCCCACACAGGGGTGGGGAGACTCTCTCACCGATTGGCCCTCGGGACCGCGGCCGCTAACCGAACCGAATATGTGATGCTCGCGCGCATTACACGCAGCGCCTCCCCCGTCCGAGCAGCGGAACAGAGGCTGTGAGCGCGCTCCCTGTCTCGATTATCTCGCTCGGCGAAATTTTATAGTGGGCCCACTGTTTTACGTCGCAACATACTCCCCCCGTTAAAAGGGTACCGATCAATCGCAAAGTATCTTTAATTATGTAACATTATTAAGGTGGCTTACATGGACGTGATGTTCATACAATTTTGTCTTATTATTCTATGTATAACGTTCGATTGGAAGCGGACGCGATTTAATGTTCCCATGGCAGTCTTAACGGTAACGGGTCGCACTATTCCATCTTCGCCTGGATGGATTTCCACGACCTTGCCTAAGGCCCATTGTGTACACGGGAGGTTCTTCTCCTTGATGAGCACGATTGTTCCGAGGTCGATTTTTTCTCCGTCCTTTATCCATTTACGTCGAACTTGGAGTTCATTAAGATATTCCAGGCTCCAGCGTGCCCAGAAATCCTGTCGCACTTTGGTTATATGTTGCCAGGTGGACAAACGGTTGGCTGGGACAGACGAGAGATCAGGCTCAGGCATATTAATTAATGGTCTACCGATTAAGCAATGTGCAGGCGTTAGGACTAATGGATCGTTAGGATCGGAGGAGAGAGAAGATATAGGTCTAGAATTTAATATTCCTTCAATTTCTACCGTAAAAGTATTCAGTTCTTCGAACGTGAACAGAGTCTCTCCGACTACACGTTTAAAATGGTGTTTAAATAATTTTACCGTGGATTCCCATAGCCCACCGAAATGTGGGGCTATGGGAGGTATAACGTGCCACGTGATATGATGTTCGGTAGAAAATCGATTCATCCGTTTCTTATGTTCATCGGAGTTGAAAAGAACATATAATTCTTTTAAATGATTGTTCGCTTCTCTAAAGTTGGTTCCGTTGTCTGAATAAATGTGTGCCGGAATAACTCGTCTCGCTATAAAACGCCGTAGAGCTGCTAGGAATCCGTCGGTAGTTAAATCGCTCACGACTTCTAAATGTACCGCCTTGACGGCCATGCATACAAATACACATACATATACCTTGATTTTATTTTGATTTCGATATTTTTTTCTTTGATATAAAACGGACCGCAATAATCGATCCCTGTATTAGCGAAAGGAGTCGCGTTACGCACCCGAATTTTTGGTAAGTTACTCATTTTATAATCGGTCGTGTCGGCGCAATAGCGAAAGCAACGTATGCATGGTCGCACGACTTTACGCACCTGATTTCATCCGTCGAGTAGCCAGAATTTGCGCCTAATCGTATATAAAGTTGTTTGAATGCCTGCGTGATAATATTTTTCATGCGTTTCCTTGATAATTAGATCCGCCAAGAAATGACGACTTGGTAGTAAAATCGGATGTTTTTGCGTAAAAGTTAACTCTGACATTTTGAGGCTTCCGCCGACGCGAATTATACCGTTTTAAACGGTCGATAAACGGGTTTAATGCGGCAATGTTACTCTTTTTTATTGAGCGTTTATTTGTAAGTTCGTTCCGTTCGCGTGAAAAATAAGAAGCTTGGATGATTTTTATTATTCTAGTTTCCGCTTCATCTATCTCTTTTATGCACAACTGTCCGCGATATTTATTCTTTATTCGAAAATGCAGGCACAGCGCGATAACTCTCAATAATCGTGAATATGAAGAATATTTTTCAAAGATGCTGCAATCGTTAGAGACTGTCGCAAAACACGTGTTTTTTCTTAATTCTGGTATTTCGTTTAATTTTATGCTTCCGGCGGGCCATTCGTCTTCCTCGTTAGTCAGCCATGATGGTCCTGAGAACCATGACCGATTGTTGAGAAAAGCGTTCGGTAATTGACCCCTCGATAGCGCATCGGCTGGGTTATCTTCCAATTTAATATGTCGCCAAACTTGCAAATCAGTAATTTCTTGAATTTGAGCAACGCGGTGAGACACGTACGTTTTTAAAAGGTGAGGTGAAGTTTTAATCCAATGTAGTACAATAGTCGAGTCGCTCCATAATACTGTTTTGTTAGGGGATAATCTTAACGCGCGATGTACTTCGCGATATAATTTGACTAATAAAAGTACACCGCATAGTTCGAACCAAAGTATCGTCACAGATTTTAATGGCGCGACTCGAGATTTAGCACAAAGTAAATGACAACGTACATCGTTGTTTCGATTGTTCGAACGAATGTATAGGCAAGCACCGTAACCCACGTTACTCGCGTCGCAGAATCCGTGAAATTGAATATCGGTATAATCCGGACTTAATACTTGACGATTAATAGATAATTCCTTAAGTGAATCTAATTGTGTCGCGAAATCTGTCCACGCGGTGTGTATACTAGGTGGAATCGATTCATCCCAATCTAATTTACATCGCCATAAATTTTGCATTAATTTTTTTGCGTGTAATATGATGGGGCCTAATATGCCTAACGGGTCGAAAATCTTAGCTAATTCTGAAAAAATAATTCGTTTCGTGATTCTTTCCACGCGATCAATCGAGCGTACTGAATAATGTAGCATGTCGTCATACGCGCGCCACGCTATGCCTAGTGTTTTTAAAGAATTGTCTTTATCCAATATGAGATTCGAATTCACAGCATCGGGAGTCAAATCATTGATAATACGTTCGTCGTTTGACGCCCATTGTCGGATGTTGAAACCGCCTCGAGAAAGTAACGTAATTATGTCATCCCGTAACACACGAGCTTCGCTGATAGTATTCGTACCGGTCAGTAAATCGTCCACGTATAAATGTGTTTTAAGAACTCGGGCGGCAATAGGATACGCGTCGCCTTCATTATCGGCAAGTTTTTGAACCGTTCGTATGGCAAGATAAGGTGATGATGATACGCCGAATGTGAGTGTATTAAGTTGGAAAGTCTTTATTTGCTTGTTTTGACGCCAAAGTATGCGTTGATATATTTGATCATCTTCGTGCAGTAATATTTGTCTATATATTTTTTTTATATCCGCGGTAAGTACGTATCTATATGTGCGGAATCGAATCAAGTGCGCGAACAGTGTATCTTGAACAGTCGGTCCTACCATTAACATATCATTCAAAGATGTGCCAGTAGTTGATTTCGCTGACGCGTCGAATACCACGCGAATTTTAGTAGTGTTGCTCGAAGATTTGACTACTGCGTGGTGTGGCATGTAAAACCCGTCGTCGAATGAATCATTTATCAGAGACATCTGTTTTAAGTCTAAATATTCTTGTATAGTTTGTGAATAAGCGGTCTTTAATATCGCGTCCGAATCGAGTTTTCGCTCGAGAGAATTCAAACGTTTGAGTGCAACGATTCGCGAGTCACCGAGGCGTTTATCACCCTTACGAAACGATAATCGCACCATATAGCGGCCGCTGTTATCGCGAGTGACGTTTTTTGCAAAATGCGCTTCGCATTCGAGTTTCTCGGTAGTTTTGGGTGTATCGGTTGTTAGTTCTTCAATCGTCCAAAACTTAGCGATGTGTTGTTCCAAGCTATAATACTATATACAGGGTGTCTCACAACCTCCGTACAATACTTTAGTAGTGTATTCTAGAGATAAAATAGAATCAAAAACTCTAATATAAAAATTTTAATAGCTGCAATAGTTTTTGAGTTATAAGCGATCAAAGTTTGCCAATAATATTGCGTAGAGCTCGCGCGCTTAAATCCGTAACTACACATACACGCGTACCGATCTATCATCTGTTATCGATTTTACAAATCAGATAATATTGATTTTTACTGCACAGTTGATTTTATTGTTTCTAAAGGTGCGTACTGACTTGAGCATTTTTGCGCGCAAGAATGCTCTAGTGAGGACGTATCATTTTTGTTTCGCCGCACGCTCTGATCACGCACGAACGCAATCCGTCGTTTGTCGCTCATCAAAAAATTTATGTGCGAAACGATGCTCAATTTGGACGTGTATGCGAAACTGAAACGTCGTGCGCGCAAAAAAAGTTATGGAGTGGACGAATGAAATGGCTCTCCAATGAATAGATAAGTACGAAAAGTTTTGCCCTATTCGTTATGGCTAATCTTTCTGTAACAGTGACAGCTTTTCTCATTGCAGTGTCCATTTTATTTATTTTTGGACCGATCGCATTCAATAAAAATTCAAAATCTTGCGATGACATGCGAACAAAATTGTGAAAATGTAAACTGTTTTCTTGCAGTTTTAAATCAACTAGCAAGCTATGTCTCTTCTTGACGACATTTCGCTATTTATTGATTTACGGCGAACGACTGGAGCAGTTTTGTACGCACGAATAAAAATGTTTGATATCAAAAAGGTTTACCCGTACGAACGTTCGTACGGATAAATGGTTCGTGCGCGCAAAAATGCTCAAATCAGTACGCACCTTTATGTGTATGAATACCATGTATGGCGGTCAGTTGATATTAATGAACTATAAATGTCGTACATAAAATATTTAATTTTTTCTTAAATAACAATTTAAATGATTCATTAATTATTATATTTAAATAGAAATATAAACTTAATATTTTCACACATTTAAGAAACAAAGTTCCATTTAAGAAATTAAAGGTGTCCTTGACTTGACCTTAACGATGCCATCCAAGGTCAAACCAATGACACCATCTTATGTTCCCCTTAAAACCATACAATTTTTGTTCAAAACGTTTTTCTCTAAAATGCTTAGTTTTCGAAAGAAAAGGGGTGTACGGGTGGTCTAAGACACCCTGTATATGTATATACAGGGTGCCTGATAATAATCGCCCCACCCGTAATGTGCAGGCAGAACGAATTAAACCGAGCAGGAAAGTCCTTTACCATTTTGCGATTTTTGTAATAATTATTGAGAAATTAATTTAAAAGATTGACCAATTCGCGCGAGTATAAGCATGCAGCGAGAAAAGACAACCCAAAAGTAGGCGCGCGACAGTTTTGGGAGGAGTGCTCTATAAATGACAATAATTACATACGAGCGATTCATAACGATGGATTCTCGCGTCCTAGCAACCACATATCAATGCCGCCCAAATCAGGCCATCTTTTTTCACCGCGCGGTAATACTCGCGCGCATTGGTCGATCTTTTTTAATTAATTTCTCAATAATTATTACGAAAATCGCAAAATGGTACAGGACTTTTCTTTCCACTTTGACCCAATCTACCTTGACACTTCGGGTGTGTCAAAAATTATCGGACACCTTGTATATATACAGGGTGGAGCATTTATAGTGACGCGGGCATATTTTTCGGAAACGAAGTGAGATATCAAAAAATGTTTCAGACAAAAGTTGTAGGGTTGCAAGGGCATAAGACGGTACCATTGCTTTGACCTTGAGTGAACATACCATGGTCATATGAAGTTCAACTTTGTTTTTTTTAATGGTACCCCTTATTTTTCATTGCATATTCTTGTAGCTTATCTCGAGAGCTTTTCAAAACATTATAATAAAGTATTTTTTTATTAAGTACTTTTTGAGTTATTTTATATTTTAATCTGACATATTTTGATATAAAAAATAAAATATCTCGTAAAATATTTAGTTTTCGATAATCTTACCGTAATACTTTTATGTACAGAATAATGAGACAAATCAATTAGTAAAAAAAAAA
>NW_021852745.1:84149-99807 GCF_003651465.1 Formica exsecta | reverse complement strand
TCAAATTTAGATTCTGAGCATACATTGAATATCATAGAAAATCAAAATATACAAGATCAGTCTCAAAATGAATCAACAGTAGTTGAAAATGAACTGTTTACTCCTCCAGTGCCTCCAAGGCAACAGAAGAAAAAAATCTGTGATAAGAAAAACGACGCAAAACTAGAAGAAGCATTTCAAATTCTTAAAGAATCGGCTACAATGAAAGAAATACCACCTGACAGTTGTGCCATATATTCACAACATGTAGCCAACAAACTGAGAAGCTATAGCAATAAGACGCGGGCACAAGTTGAGCATGCTATAAACAATATTTTGTTTAAAGCTGACATAGGAAGATACGATTCTAATTACTCTATTACTAATTATCCTCCCATACATTTTTTGGTGATCATCATACTACACCCAGTCCACTTTCGTCTCCAACATTTTCCAATTCGAGCACAACCAGTTCAATTTCCAACTGCCCTACACCTATGCCGAAATACAATATGCATCAAAATAACGACCTCCAACACTTGTGAATGTTTTTTTTTTAAATTAGCTTTTCTCTTAACTGATAATTTTAACAAATATAATTTTTGCTCTTCGTCTATTCTTAAATTAGCATCGGCGGATATTGAAGTGTAAACTTGAAAAAATAAATAAATATCTGTCAATATTCTTACTTTTATGTTTTTTTTCAAGACTTCGATAAGCGCTTGACAAACTTCAGGAACAATTGTGGATATTAATTGTTTTGAAACTTTGAACAGATACTGCATACTTGTGTATGGGTCTCCCGTTGCTAAAAAACGTAGTGTTATGGCTAATCTTTCTGTAACAGTGACAGCTTTTCTCATTGCAGTGTCCATTTTATTTATTTTTGGACCGATCGCATTCAATAAAAATTCAAAATCTTGCGATGACATGCGAACAAAATTGTGAAAATGTAAACTGTTTTCTTGCAGTTTTAAATCAACTAGCAAGCTATGTCTCTTCTTGACGACATTTCGCTATTTATTGATTTACGGCGAACGACTGGAGCAGTTTTGTACGCACGAATAAAAATGTTTGATATCAAAAAGGTTTACCCGTACGAACGTTCGTACGGATAAATGGTTCGTGCGCGCAAAAATGCTCAAATCAGTACGCACCTTTATGTGTATGAATACCATGTATGGCGGTCAGTTGATATTAATGAACTATAAATGTCGTACATAAAATATTTAATTTTTTCTTAAATAACAATTTAAATGATTCATTAATTATTATATTTAAATAGAAATATAAACTTAATATTTTCACACATTTAAGAAACAAAGTTTATTTTTGTTTTGATTGCGCGGAGAAGTTTTGTGGAAATCGATTTATTTATCTGTCAGCAATAACAGATGACAGATCAGTACATGTGTAAATGTAGTTACGAGCCTGAGGGCGCAAATTCTAATATTATTGGCAAACTTTGATCATTTATAACTCAAAAACTATTATAGCCTCGATATTTTTGTATTAAGATTTTTTACTCCATTTTGCCTCTAATACTCGCGCGAATTGGCCGACCTTTTTAAATTAATTTTTCATTAATTATTGCGAAGATCACAATACGGTAGAGGACTTTCCTACTCGGATTAATCCGTTCTACCTGTATATTACCGGTGGGGCGAT
The DNA here is from genome assembly GCF_003651465.1 of Formica exsecta. Classification (NCBI taxonomy): domain Eukaryota; kingdom Metazoa; phylum Arthropoda; class Insecta; order Hymenoptera; family Formicidae; genus Formica; species Formica exsecta. Next base: position 98,160 of record NW_021852745.1, on the reverse strand, counting down.
TATTATCAGACACTCTGTATACATATACAGATTGAGGGAAAAGTATGGAAACCCCTTAATATCTCGGAAAATATGTATTTTCGAAAAAAATTTTTCGTACAAAAGTTGTAGGGTTTTATGTGGCGCATTATATAGCAATATTATTATAACCTTGAATAGCGTTGTCAAGGTCACGTGAATGTCACCTTTAATTTCTTAAATAGCAACCTCTATTTTTCTTTGCATATTCATGTAGCTTACCTCGAGAGCTTTTCAAAACAATTATAATAAAGTATTTTTTCATGAAGTATTTTTTGAGTAATTTTATATTTTAATTTGACATATTTTGATATAAGAAATAAAATATCTTGTAAAATATTTAGTTTTCGATAATCTTACCATAATACTTTTAAGTACAGAATAATGAGACAAATCAATTGGTATAAAAAAAATAATTGTTTTTAAGAAAAGGTATGTAATTATTTTCAATGTATTTTTTTAAACAATTATTTAATTATTAAGAATATACAATGAAAAATTAGGTTCCATTTAAGAAAACATCGATCACATTGACCTGGCCTTGAAAAGATCACTCAAAGTCAAGTCCATATTTTCATCATCTGTCCCTTTAATATCCTACAATTTTTGTCTGAAACGTTTTTCCATATCTAAAGCCGTTTCCGAGATCCAGGGGGCTGGGTCAGATTTGAGAGATACCCTGTATATGTATTATATATACAATACATATATGTATACAGGATGTCTTACAACATTTGCATAATATTTTATTAGCGTATTCTAAAGCCAAAATAAAGTCAAAAATCCTAATACAAAAATATCGAGACTACAATAATTTTTGACCTATAAGTGCGATGAAAGTTTCCCAATAATATCGCATAGAACTTGCGCGTTCAGATCCGTTACTACACATATGCACATTTTGATCTGTCATCTGTCGTAACCCGACCAATTTCTCAATATATTAAAAGATAAAACAATAAAGTTAAACAGAAAAGATTAAGAAAGAGCTGAGTAAAGCAATGCATTAAAATTAGAAAAGAGATCAAGGAAAGATAACTAAGAAAGAATAAAAGTAATAAAAGATTATTAATAAAATAAAAGTAAGATACGTGACTAAAGAGAAGGAAGTCACGGTCAAGTTCTCGGAAGCTGAGTAAGCAGCTGACGAGATATACTATATACAGTCTTATGTCGCAAGTATCGGTCGGTCACTATCTTCAATTGTTAATAACTTTGTAATAAACGACGAGCACCCCACGGGAAGGCTGCATTTCCGAAAAATATAACTTAACCCAAACCTTTCAGTTTTAAAAGTAAAGTTGGATTATTTTTTATTGTCAGACTACGTACAAATCTTGATTTTTACAAATCTTTGTTTGTTAATAACTTTTTAATAAAAAACGAGCGACGGCTAAAACCTTCTGAAGGTCACTCAGGAGGGTGATTTTGACAACATATGTCAAGATCAAGGTCATCGGGGCTGCATCCCCTAAACGTCACTTTTACCCAAAGTCTCAATACTGGACAATGAACCTCATTTGCAAAAAAGATTGATTTTGGAAATCTTATATATTAAAAGACAAAAGAATAGTTTGAATTTGCGAACAGACACGGAATGCCTTCCTGACATGTATTTTACTGTATTAGACAAACTCTCTAAAATTTAATATGTACATCTCATATTTTTATTTTATCGATTATATTGACTATGTATTTTTAGTTCGTCTTTTTAGTCTGATGTTTTTTGTTTGTTTTGTTGTAACCCGACTAATTTCTCAATATATTAAAAGATAAAACAATAAAGTTAAACAGAAAAGATTAAGAAAGAGCTGAGTAAAGCAAAGCATTAAAATATTAGAAAAGAGATCAAGGAAAGATAATTAAGAAAGAGTAAATAAGTAATAAAAGATTATTAATAAAATAAAGTAAAGATACGTGACTAAAGAGAAGGAAGTCACGGTCAAGTTCTCGGAAGCTGAGTAAGCAGCTGACGAGACAGCTGACGAGCGGAGCACGAGACATGCTCCGGTCAGGGACACCACACTCCTCCCAAATCAACGACCTAATTAATTAAGATATATAATAAGCGCGAGATGCACCGACGCTCGCTACTCGCTCACTACTCGCTCGCATATATCGATAGTATCGAAGTACCGTACGTATCGCGCCCGACTATTATAATCGCGAATATGTAAAAGTGTACCAAAACCTGTGAAATATATTAATTTATACCTAACGTCCGGGAGTGTCTTATTTCGAGCGTGGATCCTAATCCTTTGGGCGTATAAATCCCTAAAGACCTCTTCCTTAGCGGCTAGAGGCACAACACATCTATGATATTACTGGTTTATACAAATCAAGTAATATTTTTACTGCATAATTGATATTATTGTTTCTTATTTGTGTGAGTACTCAGTACGGTGGTCAGCTAATATTAACGAGTTTTAAATATTGTACATAAAATATTTAATTCTTTTTCTCTAAAAAAATAATTTAGTTGGTTAAATAATTATTACATTTAAATTTAATTATAAACTTAATATATGCACACATTTTTAAAAAACAAGGTTTATTTTTGTTTTGATTGGTGACGTATTTGTGGAAATCAATTTATTTCTTTTTGTTTTATAAAAATCAATAGCAGATGACAGATCGGTGTGTGTGTGTGTGTTATTTGCAATAAGCAGCTACATATTTTTTCTTAAAAATACTGTTTTTTTACGAATTGATTTCTTTCTCTATTTTGTGCATAAAAGTATTGAGGTATTGAAAGATAATCGAAAAATGAATACTTTACAAGATATTTCATAGTTTATGTCAAATTATGTCAAATTAAAATATAAAATATTTCATAAACTATTCAATTTTTGGTCATCCTACCCTTATAACTTTTTATTCCGAATATTTGAATTCGAGAAATTGATTTATATTAACAAATTAGATTGGTTCTATGTAAAAAAAAAATAAAGGTGACCTTGAAATAATCTCACACGAAACTTTGGTTTCCGAGAAATATCAATCCGTCATTTAAAATAATCCATTTTGTATATGCAAGATGAGTCATAAGTTTTAAAACTTTGTAAGCGTGTTTCTAAATAAAAAGCAAGAACAATTTTTCATATGAACATTATTAAGCGAAAGATTCTTTGTTTCTTAAATAACGGACAAAAATTAGTTTCGAGTATTGACTTTACTTCATAAGTATTAGATCAGATTTTTTCATTCCACGATATTATGTCTTTTGTGTTGTGATTCTGTAATAGTGTTTATTTACTAGCAAAGTCTACAATCTAATGATAGAAAATAGAGTTTAATGCGCAACTGTACTTGAATATGTAAACAAAGTACCTAAAATTAAGATAGTATGATTGTGCAGTTCAGTTAGGCAGTCCGATCAATATAGTAGAATATTTTCTGTTAAATAACTTTTCTTTTAAAGAATGATACTCATTTAACATGTGGTGAAATGCAATGCAATGCATTTGCTGCACGTTGTAGATATGCAGAGAAGTTCCCGAACAAACATTTGCCATCCGTAGTTACTTTCGTCGCTATGGTGCTCGTGAGACAGGCTCGCTATGCAGATCGGTATGTGGCTATTCGACTAATGTAAGGATGGTACATGTGGAAGAACGAGTTCTTGAAGCTATGAACGAAAATCCACGTACCAGCACCAGAAAAATTGCTGCCATACTTCTTAAACTACTGTTCATCGAAGTCTGCGTCGTGAAACATTTCATGCTTACTACTATCAGTCAATACAATCATTCCTTCCACTTGACCATCCTGCTCGCTTACAATACTGCCAATGGTTTTTAGAACAATTAGTAATTTACTTTGCATTCATTACAAATGTGCTATATACAGATGAAGTATCATTCACAAGGAAAGGTATATTTAACTTTCATAATGAGAATGTTTGGGCAAATATTAATCCTCGAGTTATACGTGAAACTAGCTTTCCGTATAGATATTCCATCAATGTCTGGGCCGGAATTGTTGACGACAGGTTCATTGTCCCACATTTGCTTTCAAATCATTTTTGAGGAATTTCTTATCTTCGATTCTTAAGAAGACACTTGCCAATTATTTTCGAGGACATACTCTTAAATGTAAGGAGATAAAGTGGTTTATGCACGATGAAGCCTCATCACACTTCTCCCATAAAGTCAGAGATCATCTCAATAAACGGTACCATGAGAGATAGATTGGACACGGTGGTCCAGTGTATTGACCATCGAGATAACCAGACTTCACCCCATTAGATTTTTATCTGTGGAGCTATTTAAAGACTATCGTCTATGAAACACTAATAAATGATGCAGAGGACCTATGTGAAGAATGCTTACTAAATGATCCGTGGTAACATATTAGAATTTGAGTAAAGGACCCCGCACAAACCTTATAGAAAACCGGTCTCGGTGGATTTCGCTGAAACTTTGGAAATTTGTAGTTATCCTGATGTATCCTTGTACGTGATCCTGATGAAAAGTTCTCATTGCACCAACTTGATTCATTGAGCCGTTTGAGCTCTAGGGACCGTCGAAAGTATGAAATAGGCGACTGTCGCCGCCACCATGTAGACAACCACCAGTTAATTCCTCTCTCCCCTATTCTGTTTCCACTCCTCTTTCTATCTTCCCCTCTCCCATCCCCTCTCTATCTCCCCTCTCCTCTCTTTCCCCTCTCTCCTCTTCTTCTATTATTTTTTGTTATTTTACGTTGGTTTGCTTTATTTTATGTTATTTTATGCTCCTTCTTAGAACCATTCTCGCTTTCTCTCAACATCCCTATGAAATTCATTCCGGAGGATTGCAGCGTCATTGTTTCGACTGTCTGAGAAATACGGACCTTGAATATCGAGTATGTAGCCATCAGGTGCGACTATCAGCACAGGTTTGAGTAAATGTTGTCCCTTATGAAGATAAAATGACTGTCGGAGAGTACGAAACATGATAAGAGTTTTGTATACATGTATAGAGTGACATGATAAATAGCGACGTATCATTCTATCGTTGATGCCGGAAAATCATTCTACTTTATAGGCAATACTGAAAACGCATCTAAAATTCTCACATCCAATATTTGGGAATCTATGAAAGATACCATACATCAGACACTTTGTGTTTTGTATTGTTACATTGTTGTATTGTCACGGCCGAGTTATCCCAAACAAAGTTACGATTTTCTGACTGGCACATGTACATAGCGTTTGTCTTTTCTTATCCTGCACAGTTAATATTAAAAGCATTTCTATTTGATGGCTTCATGTTTTGGATGTACATCATCAACAGAAGGAAACATTGAGAATCCGGTTTAATCAATACCAACATTTTCTTCTTAGCGTATTTCAATCATAGCTAACTATGGCTTGGAGAAACCGTTTGAAGTGTTACATTTGCGATAGAGATTTTTTACCGAATCAATTGAGTCGAATAGATGAAGATGAAAAAGCAAACAAACGCGAGATTGCCATCTATAGACGTGATGGATTCCAGAGGCCACCTCTCGCTGTGACAGATCTTACGAGGATTTGTATCACCTGTAATCAATCTATTTGCAATGAAATAACAAAAATGGATCGCGATCCTACTTGCCTGCGAATCAATGTATTGACACAAACTGAGAATCGTACTTGTATAATTTGTAATGTTGATGCTGATGTCCGCAGGATTACGCTTGAATGCAGAGTGAACGTATTTGTTTTGCGAGATATTTTCATTTCTGACGATGCCAGATCATGTCAACATCATTTGGATGATCAAGGTTTCTTTCTTCAGGCATTGCTACCTGGCTTGCGGTCCATGAACAGACCTTATGTCATCAAAGGACCGCAACTTCAAATGTTCCTCCAAGGACTCAGAAATGTGGCAAGGGATCAAAGAAGATTCGTTGATGAGAACAATTTCACAGATGCTGAATTCGAATCCATTTCTCCGGTGACGAAACAGCAGTTTCTGGAACTATTTGATTATTGTGATAGAGTGTCTTGCCCAGGCGGCTACAGATATGTTTCTAAGAAAGACTTGTTAATGTTCTTATGCAAGATGCGACAAGGACTCTCTGATGAATTTCTTAAAGTTATCTTCGAGTACCCGAGCAGACAAGCAACGAGTTTAGCCATTTCCACTGTCCGACATTCTTTGAGGCAACGTTTTGTTCCGACAAACATCGGTTTGGATGCAATCACAAGAGGAGATTATGTTCAAAGACATGTAACCGATTTCGCGAACGAATTATACAATCCAGAACTACATATTCTTCGTGTAATCGCGTACATTGACGGTACTTATAGCTACGTTTCTAAGAGTAGTAATTTTCGTACTCTCCGACAATCATTTTGTCTTCATAAGGGACGACATTTACTCAAACCTGTGCTGATAGTCGCACCCGATGGCTACATACTCGATATTCAAGGTCCGTATTTCTCAGACAGTCGAAACAATGACGCTGCGATCCTCCAGAATGAATTTCATAGGGATGTTGAAAGAATGCGAGAATGGTTCCAAGAAGGAGATTTAATGATAGTAGATAGAGGATATCGGGATGCTACAGAGCTATTCACTCGCCTTGGGATTCGGTGGAGGATGCGACTTCTCGAACCACGACAAAGTCAACTCTCTACAGATGAAGCTAATGATTCACGGATAATCACTAAGACGAGATGGATCGTAGAGGCCAGGAATGGCCACATCAAATCTATCTTTAAATTCTTCCAGCAGACAATACCGATTCCCCATCTTCCTAATTTGGGTGATTTTTACCGTATTGCTGGTGCAATAATCAATAGGTATCATCCTGCCGTTCAAATGGAAGGAGCTAATGGGGAGTTGGCTCGTCAATTACTGGAGAAAGCAAATGAAGTGAATGTTGTCCAAGCACTTGTGGAGGCTCAACATCTGAACACTCGTAACGCTCAGAGATGGGTACGCTTGAATGTCCAACATGTTCCCGATTTTCCAATTTTGGACATTTTCTGAGGGATCTTACTGTTGGCATCTATCAAATCCATTTGGCACCATCGTATATACAGGACAAGCTACAAAGAGAGGAGTCGGAAGAATTCCAGCTTGAAATGTTAAGGGACGTACAGAGGATACCACTCACGCATACGCACACGCACAGAAAAGAGGGTTTGGAGTCGTTAAATACTACGAGAGTGACAAATCGTAGGGTCCTTATCTTTTCTGACACACGCACACACACACACACACACATTCATACAAACGGCTCTTTTCAGAGTCACATGATGTGCAATTCCGATCGCGCAACCTCCCCGTGGTGATTTCGACGGTCGCTAGAGCTCAAACGGCTCAATAAATCAAGTTGGTGCAATGAGAACTTTTCATCAGGATCACGTAAACTACAAATTTCCAAAGTTTCAGGCAAATCCACCGAGACCGGTTTTCCATAAGATTTGTGCGGGGTCCTTTGCCAGTCTTATATACATCGTGCTCAGACATGTGTAGAAAATGAAGGAAAAAACTTTAAGTATCTATTGTAAACACTAAAAAGCAATGTCTTACAATTTTAAAACAGAGGCAACAATTGAAACTAATTTTTGTTTATTACTTCAGAAACGAAGCACTTTCCGCTTAATGTTCATATGAACAATTGTTCTTATTTTTTATCCAGGAACACGGTCACGATGTTTTAATACATATTTACGACTCATTCTGTATTTACAGTGGAACATGAAATAGTGCACTGTATGAAGCTCTGGCACGATATAACAAGGTTATCCCCATTTTCGTTAAATTCAGAACCGTATCAATCGCGCAAAATAAATTGGATGAACACCTTTAAGTACATCGCCAGGAGATGATAAGTGGTCTAGCATGTATGGAAGGAATATTATGCGCTATTTCAAAGTTCCACTGTGATAACAATGCAATAAAGAATACAACAGCAGTGCGAAGATTAACGTATGCAACTGCTCAGACTAAATAGAAATTGGGATATAGACAAATCCACCATTAAAAAAAAAGTATGTAAAGCTGTCATCAAATTATTAAAACTTAATGAAATGTAGACGGCAATACTAAAACTGATAGATTGGAAACATGCCTATGATAGCAACATTGCTGCCGTGAAAAGCAACATTACTGCCGGTTCGAACAATTATAAAAATGAGAAAAGTAAGATCGATTGGGTTCTCTTTAAAGTCAGAAAAAAGCAAAGCTATTTAGATGTATTAAACACACAATTATTTGGTTCTATCGATACAAATTACAGTTTTTATTAAATGGAAAACTCCCGTTCTTGCATAACAAAATAAGAACCATTTAATCCATGTATTGAGCACCATACCGATCGTCCGTTACCCGTCGTCAAGGAAGCGAGAAAACGCTCCGCGCTGGTTACGTGACACAAACAGATTATTTGACGTTTAGCGCATTTAGCAACCCGCTTCGATGTCCCGCGGTTCAGGATACATCAAGATGCTTTAAATGTCTGGGTATATGGCAAATGGCTGCAAAAATAAGGACGACAGATTCAAATACTGTTGGAGATGTGTCATGACACATCAAGCTAAAGCGTGTGGAGCCCAGCCTAAATGTATATTATATACCAAAGAAGAAGATAACAATCTATTAGTAATAACGACCAGTTACTAACTGAAAATAACTTGGAAAAAGTAGCTAAGAACAATAAAAATAGGACAATGAAGGTCATTCAATCAATATCAACCACTATAGATCAAGGTCAGATGCAGATGCAGTGATGCCAGAATTAAGACGCGAACAACATGCAACCGAGGTGGAGGGGATAACACACACAAGCACAAACAGCGTACGTGTAAGCTCGGCGCTTTGGCTAGCTTTGAATAGCAGAAGACAGATATACTGTTTTCTGTCTCTCTCTTTCCTATCGAGCCGGCAACGATATGGGCGACGGACGACGGGTGACGGGCGATGTTGCTCGTTTCTCGATTCTTGATGCATGATAGCGTTAAATGTTTTTTTACAGCCTATCAATGTGTTATATATTAAATATTTTTTTACAACCTTTTTCTTGCCTTTTAATATGTTATAAATTAAATGATTTTTCACGCTTTTGATATTATATATTTATATCAGAGGTATAAGAGAAAATGCATTATTATATTAAGACAATACTCTGCTTTAATTAATTTTATTTTAAATTTAAATATACTGCATATAAAAGTATTCGGGTAAAATACTGGAAGATTGAACATTATATCAAACATTACATATTCTACATACCGAGAAAAAAAAAAAATCTGATAGTAAAAAATTTTATTTTATTCAAGATATAACCTAACCCAAACCAAATTTTAGTTTTAAATCAGAAATAGGTTTGGGTTAGGTTATATCTTTCGGAAGTGGAGCCCACCCGTAGGGAGGGCGGAACTCACTGCGTCCACGCATATACTTTCTCATCCATGCAACAATTGTGGGGCGGACTGTCTCTCTGTCTCTATATTATTACCCAAATATTAACTTTAAATATCTTAGAAACTATAAGAGACCGCCGGTTAAGTTATAAGGAAAAGTTACTCATGGTTATGTCCTTGACAACATATGTCAAGGTCAAAGTCATCGGTGAGGTGTAACCTAATATGCATATTTACATTTTCTTATAACTCTGGTATAAATATATAATACCGAAAGGCTGTAAACATATTTTTAAATTGCAGAAATAATATTTTCAATTGTAAATATATTTCCAAAGCATTGGGGTTTAACTTAATAAAATAAATAATAAATTTTAGAAATAGTTACATTTCATTTATACAACTCGAAATATATAATTTATATGAGAATTGAACTCCTACTTTTTGTGCTTCAAACAAACTGTTTACAAATAATTATCCATTTATCGTGCTCAATTCAATCAGTTTAATATTCTGAATCTTGTGTTGAGCTTATATCTGATATAATCAGAAATTAAACTGATTGAACACTACTACACTTTTAATCTTATATTAGCCGAACCTTGCAGCCTTTATATTTATATGTAACAATGCGAGAAAATACATCATCTAGCGAAGAAACTAGTAAATCGCTCACACATTTAAATGAAATTAATTGATTTTTAATAACAAAAAATTTAATTTTCTAAAATATATATTTGATTAAATATTATATCGGGTGTCCCCAATTTAAATGGCAAAACTTCAAGAGCGTGTAGGGGATCGAAAAACTAAGAGAAGAAGTCGTTTAGAGGTTTGCTCGTTTTTGCTACATTTTAGAAAAAATTGCAAAAATTCAATCTCTCATTGTCAGTTGCTCTCTTGAGTTGATTGGCACTGAATAAACTTTCTGCTTCAAGGTTCATTACATGTAAACACTTGATGTTATCCTTTACATTCTTTTGTTTGTTTACATTCAATTCAAGAGAGCAATTAAGAGACCGAATCATAAATGCAGTGCACCAAATATCACTAGAACAATGTCTAGCTGCAATTAATGAGGTCAGTGCTAGATATAATGCTTGCATTGCTGCAAGAGGGCAACATTTTGAACAATATCTGCATTAAATAGATGATAACATAAATAAAATGTAAATAAATAAGTAAAAAAACGAAAACTTGTTTTGTTCCCTTTTTTGTGAATTTCTCCAAAATGGAGCAAAAACGAGCAAACCTCTAAAGGACTTTCTGTCTTAGCTTTTCGGTCCCCTACACGCTCCTGAAGTTTTGCCATTTAAATTGGGGACACCCTGTATATTGATTAGTATTATGTATTCAGGACGGCTTAAAATAATGAATGGTGCTTTTCCACACCATCCATGGGGTATCACCAATGTCGTGTTCGGTTTTTTAAAGTGGACCTTTGCCTGGAGTCCTATTACACCACTGTATGTTATATATTATATTGTACCTCAGGACAAGAAGAATAAATGATAAAAATGTGGGGTAAAAATAATTAATCCCAGAATTATTTATATTTATTTTTTATTAGAATAAGGATGTAAGGCTCATATGACTAAAATCAAGAATGTTGATATAAAATGGCAATAACGAGCCAAGCGCGGTATTAAGGGCGCAGAGATATTTATTATAAAAAACGCATTAATAAAATAAATTAAAATCACGGACGTTTCACGATTGAAATAGGAGAAGAAAATAGACTTAATTTTTTAGACGTTACCATGATGTTAAAGGATAACCGTTTGACTTTCGACTGGTACCAAAAACCTACATTTTCTGGAAGATATTTACATTTCATGTCTAATCACCTTCATTATCAGAACAGAGGTACTGTCATCGGTTTAATCGACAGAGTGATTCGGCTGTCACATCCCATGTTTCACCGAAAAAACTTTGAATTAGTTGTCAGGATCTTGTTGGATAATGGATATCCTCTGAGGTTTATTTTTTATGTCTGTCATGAACGCCTTAGAACACTTTTTCACAACATCAACTCTAATTATGACAACGATAAACATGACGAAGAACATGAGAGAGTTTCTTATTTTACTATTCCTTACGTTCCTTTAATTTCCGAACAATTTAAAAGCATAACCAAAGCCTTAAATGTGAAGCTCTCATACCGCAGTCTTAATAAGATGAAAAAGTTTATTAAAGTACACAAAGACGCCTGCCCACAATCGGCTCGCAATAATGTGGTCTATAAGATTAATTGTGATAACTGCGATGCGTCCTATGTTGGACAGACAAAGATACAACTACACACGAGAATAGCGGAACATAAAAATCATATTCGTAGGAATACGACTAGTCACTCTGTTATTACCGATCACAGGATTGCTTTTGATCATGATTTCAAGTGGGACAAAATAGAAATATTAGATAACGAACCACATTTACATAAGCGATTGATTTCTGAAGTAATACATATAAAAAGACAAAAGGATAGTTTAAATCTGCAAACAGACACCGAATGTCTTCCGGAGACGTATCAAGAGACACGGTAGTGTCTCGCGCCAAGTCAGGGACAGCGAGAGGCACTCCGGGTCAGTGATGTCAGAAACGGGTCCCGCGGCTCACGGCTCAGCCATGGAAGGGGTAACGCACCAAGCGCGAACCGCGTACATGTGCCACATGTGCGCGCTTCACGTAATCACCAGCATCAAACGGTGAGTTGCGCCGCCCCTGCCTGCCTCGCGTACGCGGCCCGTAATTCGTTAACTATTTTGGCTTATCCGCGAATTATGGGACACCCTGTATATGAGCGAATGATACAAGCGTGTGAGTGCGTGTCGGTGTACAGCGGTGTGCGTGAAGCGGTCGCCTGAACGGCAATACGGCGGTGTGCGGTGTATAACTGATTATAAGCGAGTGAGTATGTGTGAATCTATATAATGTTATATGCGTGAAACGATATTATAATCGGATGTGTGTAAGATGCAGGATGTACAGCGGTACGTCGTGTCGGGTGCGGTGCATGTAATGCAATGCTCGTATGCGCGGCGCGGCGCGGTTCGATATTTCGTCGGTTCGATCGAATATCGATTATGGATCGCGGGCCGTGATTTCGGTAGATGCCGTTAGCTACCGGGCGGTAATTTCGGTCGGCCCGGTGGGCGGTCCTTCGACGCGTATGTATTGATTTCGTATGTCGATCGGTGTCGCGGTAGGGATGTGGATCATCCCTCTGCGCGGGACTTAGCGCGCCGTATCAATGGCGAGTCCGGATGACGAAATGGCGGTCGCGGAAGTGTTAGATAGGCGCGTATAGTGCGTTCTGTATTAATTCGGGATGGTCTTTCCCCGCGGAATTTCGGGAGTGCAACGGTCGACGAGAACACCCGTCGATGGCAGGGAACTCCCCACCACTGGCAGATCACCGTTGCACACAGGTGGTCGGATTTATTTGAGGTGTCGAGAACTCTCGACGGAGACGAGTACGCCCGTTCCCGTTTGCCTCTCTTTAAAGGTTTCGGACGGATTGCTCTCGGAGATACCGCAAACTCTCGGCGGAGGCTGAGTACTCCTCTAACGCACGAATGATGAGTGGGGGGCAATAGGCGTGAGCCACGGAATCGGGCCGAAATGTGCAACTAAATCCGAGCACTGTTTTAAAAGATTGTTCGGATTATAGGCCTGTTGAAACATGGCGAATACAAGGTCCTGATACAATTCAGCCTGTGCCAAAAGATAAAAAACATATACAAATATTACATAGTTCGTCAGGTTTATATGATGGGCATTGGGTATGCAGTTATTATAACGGAAAAAATATATTTATTTATGATTCCTTAAATTCTAAGAAACTACATAAGCATCATGAAGAATTCTTGAAAAGATTGTTCCCAACATATGAATTTGAAAAATACTCTATCAAGTTTCCAACTGTGCAACATCAACCAAGCGGTAGTGGTGTTTTCGCAATAGCCTTCGCAATTTCATTGCTATTTAATATTAAACCAGAGAAAGTACAATATAATCATAATTTAATGCGTTCGCATTTAATAAAGATTTTTGAATCTAATATTATCGAACATTTTCCACAAAACCCACAATATGCTCTTCAAAAGGTGCTTCCATTAGCAGTAATAAAAGCAAGAGAAACTGAAGCAGTTCGTTTACGTGCTATACGTCAATGTGAAACAGAACAACAAAAACTGAATCGTTTAGAAAAACAGCGCCATATTGATCAATCTAAAAAATTAAGTAATAATCAATTACTATTAATAACGAGAAACACTCCAAAGAATTCCATGAAAACAAAGAATGATATTTATGAAGAAACTACTAAATGTTTTCAAAGCAAGCTCTATATTAAAAGTAGTTTGACTGCAAAATTAATAGCAATAATAATTTATGTAATAGCAACAGAACAAATATTCCAATTGACAAAAAAATTTATACAAACAAAAACTTTGACCAAAAATGCGTTGAGGAACTATTTCGATGTGAATATAACGTTCAGTTACAGAATATTAATAAAAATAAATATCAGCATGATTTGGAAAATCAATGCGTTAACAAACGGGCACGCTATATACAAGATTTAAAAATTAATCAGGCTGAAAAACAAGATTCATATGAGCAAGATTTACAGAATAATCACGCTGAACC
>NW_021852745.1:72263-76172 GCF_003651465.1 Formica exsecta | reverse complement strand
GAACCGCACGATTTATATAAACAGAACTTACAAAATAGACGCGCTAAACAACGCGATCGATATACACTAAATTTAATAAAAAAATGGTGCTAATCAGCGTGATCGATATAGACAAAACTTAGAAGATAACCGCGCTAAAAAACGCGATCGATATCAGCAGAACTTAGAAGATGAACGCGTTAAAGATCGATATCGATATGAACAGGATTTAGAAAATAGATGCGCAAAAAAGCGTATGCGTTATTCGACAAATTTTCAGCGTGAACGAGAGAGACAGAAAAGATTGGATCCTAATCATAAATGGCTTTATAACAAACGATATTATCAGAAAAATAAAAAATTTGCACCAGCAATAACAAATTGTGATATTGTCAAAAAAATTAATAAAAAATATGAAAAATTCTGGTCGAGAAATTCTATAAAACTTCGTCATCCTTCAGAAATATTTATAAAAGATATTGTAAAAAAGCTCAAAATTAAAGGCCATATTGAAAAACAAAAGAAGCCGAAAAAATCGTACGTTGGTGCATGTATATTAGAAACAATCATGTTCGCAACATATATAAAATGTTAACTTTGATTAAAAAGAAATCAGAAGTGAGTTTGACTCTTGTCACTGAATGTTTTACAATTGAAGAGAAATTACAAGCGTTATGTGGAATATCTAGACATACGGTCTCATTCGAAAATTATTTTATTGAGTCTGCATACCATAATGTAACGTTACCAGATCCTCTGATGTTGAATAAGGAAGGACAAATAGTAAATATATTACCGTTAATGGAAGAACAAGCAAAAAAATCGTGGTTGTGCGATACTTCATGTAAAATAAACGATCCATCTTTAATTGACCGTTACCAAAAATTTTTCGAAACTATAAATACATGTACTTTAGGGAATGTACCAAAATTGATACAAAGTATTTATGAATGTACTATGAAAACTTCAAATGACAAATTGGGCCATATACGTAGCTGTCATATTGATTTAACACTTTGTAAAGGAATGTTTCTTCCAGTACAATTATTATCACCTCATTTTCCAAAAGTAAGGAACATTAAACGTTTAATTTATCAACTTACAGATTTTTATCGAAAGATGGAAAATCTCGATAAGGCATTAACTCATGCTGATTTAAGCATGATTAAATGCACATTAAATGAAATTGTAACTTCTGCACAAGAAAAAGCAGATATGTATAAACATCAACAAACAGATACATTTTTGAACGATGATGATATTATTTCTAAATATCGTGAAGCATTTAAGGCTTTGATTAAACGTTCAGCAGATACCCCACGGCATATTTGTATATCATGTGAGAAGTTGTGTTATAAAAGAAATGTTTCTAAAGTCAATATTCTTCAAGCACAAATAGATATTCAAATTTGGAAAGATTTAATGGCACATATACAACAACAAAAAATCAATGCTGAATATATATGTAATTATCGTGCAGGCAAATTTCGTAAAGGTCTAATGCCTGCATACTGCATTTTAAATAATCTCTTCACAGATGATGTGCCTGAAGTAATATCATCTCTGAACACATTTGAAAAAATTCTTATACAGAGAGCTAAAGCATTTCAAACTATTCTCAAAATGGGAACTGTTATTAATAAAAAGCTGCCTCAAAGACAAATGGTACAAAAAGTTAAAAGTGGAACATTTCATTTACCACTTCCGTTATAGGAGACATTGAATAAATTATGTTCTACTACTGATCCAATAAATTATAATCACGAATTATATATTTTGGTTAGAGGTATCCCGACAAAATCAAAGATTATTTGGGAAAAAGTAGTTGATGTTAAAAAAATATTTGACGCTTTAATGTGATTAAAGCACAACAATACTTTATACTCTCATATTATATTGCCAAGTAATCACAATGATTTATGTTTGGCAAAATTAAACAATTCAGAATTTCAAGTAGAAGAGACAGAACATAATATAGAAGCAACATTAGATAGCGAGCCTGAATCTTTAAATGATCTGATGGAAGAGATAAAAAATGATATAAAAGTTACATTAGAGAGTCAACAGAAAACAATAGAAGTTACATTAGAAAATCAACAGAAAGCAATGTTAATTCAAGTTACTAATGAAAATGATGGCTATTACGAACAATATACTATCTATCCCTTATATGAAAAGAAAGCAAATAAAATTGCGTCAACTTTATATCAAATGTTAAAAATTCAGGACTTGCCTTTGGATAATCGTGAACAATATTTGGATTTAATGTGTTTTCCAGATTTATATCCTTTTGGTACTAATGGACAACATGAGACTAGGCAAGTCAAACTTTTTGATCACGAATTTATTAAATGTCGTTTGACATCTAAACATTCACAGTACAGATTAAATCAACAATATCTATTTTATTTATTGAACGATACAAATATTCGTCAGTTAAGTCGTGGAATTTTTCATAAAATAAATGTAACTAATCCGCGAGTTCGTGATACGGCTGCAGAATATTTAGAAGCAGTGTCGAAAGAATTGTTGGAATCTAATATGAGTACAATATTTGCCACACTTCGAAATACAGAGCAATATTGGCGTAAACCGAGAAGCGATTTAAATTGTATGACACAGCATTATGGACTTTAACATTAAGTCCGCAGCGACATGGTTTTTAACATTAAGTCCGAGTGAGTGGTTATGGGAAGATTTAGGTGAATATATTCGTGAAGTAAATGGATGGCATGATACTTCCTTATGTGTTAGCGTACTTGTTGCTAGGGATCCTGTATCAACATCCAGGTTTCTCGATAATAAGTTTCGAGCAATGCTTGACTTTATTAGCTCTAAAAATTATCCAATTGGAGAAGTAACGCACTATTTCTGGCGACGAGAATACCAAGATAGAGGTATACAACATTTCCACTTATTAATATGGATAAAAAATGCACCGATTTTCGGTGATTCTACTATTGAAGAAGTCTCTAAATTTATTTTATAACATACAGGGTTTGTCAAAAATGTGGAAACCCCTAAATAATTTTTGTAAAAATGAAAATATCAGAAAACGGTAAAACACGTATTTTGATTTATTAAAAAAGCTACTCTATGACATGGATACCGATCATCCCCCACCCCCTGATACGCGGGGGTAAGAGAGGGGTTGAAAATTTTAAATTGAATTAAGGGTCGAGTGGGGGCTCGTTTGAAAGGTCTTTTCATAACAAACACACCCTTAAAATTTAAAGTCGCTACGACCCTCTCATTCAAAATGGCGGCCGTTCAAATTTCGAAATTTCATGCACTTAGTGTTATCCAGGATCAACTGCGTGGAAGTGGCATGAATTTGATCCCTTGTGTGTGTGTGTGTGTGTGTGTGTGTGTGTGTGTGTGTGTGTGTGTGTGTGTGTGTGTGTGTGTGTGTGTGTGTGTGTGTGTGTGTGTGTGTGTGTGTGTGTGTGTGTGTGTGTGTGTGTGTGTGTGTGTGTGTGTGTGTGTGTGTGTGTGTGTGTGTGTGTGTGTGTGTGTGTGTGTGTGTGTGTGTGTGTGTGTGTGTGTGTGTGTGTGTGTGTGTGTGTGTGTGTGTGTGTGTGTGTGTGTGTGTGTGTGTGTGTGTGTGTGTGTGTGTGTGTGTGTGTGTGTGTGTGTGTGTGTGTGTGTGTGTGTGTGTGTGTGTGTGTGTGTGTGTGTGTGTGTGTGTGTGTGTGTGTGTGTGTGTGTGTGTGTGTGTGTGTGTGTGTGTGTGTGTGTGTGTGTGTGTGTGTGTGTGTGTGTGTGTGTGTGTGTGTGTGTGTGTGTGTGTGTGTGTGTGTGTGTGTGTGTGTGTGTGTGTGTGTGTGTGTGTGTGTGTGTGTGTGTGTGTGTGTGTGTGTGTGTGTGTGTGTGTGTGTGTGTGTGTGTGTGTGTGTGTGTGTGTGTGTGTGTGTGTGTGTGTGTGTGTGT
>NW_021852745.1:38487-65439 GCF_003651465.1 Formica exsecta | reverse complement strand
TTACCAGAAATTCCTCGAAACTATAAATACATGTACTTTAAAGAATGTACCAAAATTGATACAAAGTATTCATGAATGTACTATGAAAACTTCAAATGAGAAATTGGGCCATACACGTAGCTGTCATATTGATTTTACACTTTGCAAAGGAATGTTTCTTTCAGTTCAATTATTATCGCCTCATTTTCCAAAAGTAAGAATTATTAAACGTTTAATTTATCAACTGACACATTTTTATCGAAAGATGGAAAATCTAGATAAGGCATTAACTCGTGCTGATTTAAACATATTAAATGAAATTGTAACTTCTGCACAAGAAAAAGCAGATTTGTACAAACATCAACAGACAGATACAACTCTGAGCGATGATGATATTATTTCTAAATATTGTAAAGCATTTAAGGCTTTGATTAAACGTTCAACAGACACACCACGGCATATTTGCGTATCATGTGAAAAATTATGTTATAAAAAAAATGTTTCTAAAGTCAATAGTCTTCAAGCACAAATAGATATTCAAATTTGGAGAGATTTAATGGCACATATACAACAACAAAAAATTAATGCGGAATATATATGTAATTATTGTGCAGGCAAATTTCGTAAAGGTCTAATGCCTGCATATTGCATTTTGAATAATCTCTTCACAGATGATGTGCCCGAAGTGATATCATCTCTTAACACATTTGAAAAAATTCTTATACAGAGAGCTAAAGCATTTCAAACTGTCCTCAAAATGGGAACTGTTATTAATAAAAAGCTGCCTCAAAGACAAATGGTACAGAAAGTTAAAGGTAGAACATTTCATTTACCACTTCCGTTACAGGAGACATTGAATAAATTATGTTCTACTACTGATCCAATTAATTATAATCACGAATTATATATTTTAGTTAGAGGTATTCCGACAAAATCAAAGATTATTTGGAAAGAGATAGTTGATATTAAAAAAATATTTGATGCTTTGATGTGGTTAAAGCGCAATAATACTTTATACTCACATATTATATTGCCAAATAATCACAATGATTTATGTTTGGCAAAATTAAAAAATTCAGAATTTCAAATGAAAAAAACAGAAGATAATACAGAAGCGACATTGGATGACGAGCCTAAATTTTTAAATGATTCGATAGAAAAAATTAAAAATGATATAGAAGTTACATTAGAGGGTCAACAGAAAGCAATGTTAACTCAAGTTACTGATGAAAATGATGGCTATTACGAACAATATACTATCTATCCCTTATATGAAAAAAAGCAAATAAAACTACGTCAACCTTATATCAAATGTTAAAAATTCAGGACTTGCCTTTGGATAATCGTGAACAATATTTAGATTTAATGTGTTTTCCAGATTTATATCCTTTTGGTATTAATGGACAACATGAAACTAGGCAAGTCAAACTTTTTGATCACGAATTTATTAAATGTCGTTTAACATCTAAACATTCACAGTACAGATTAAATCAACAATACTTATTTTATTTATTAAACGATGCAAATATTCGTCAGTTAAGTCGTGGAATTTATCATAAAATGAATGTAACTAATCCGCGAGTTCGTTACACGGCTGCAGAATATTTGGAAGCAATGTCAAAAGAATTGTTGGAATCTAATTTGAGTACAATATTTGCCACACTTCGAAATACAGAGCAATACTGGCGTAAACCGAGAAGCGATTTAAACTGTATGACGCAGCATTATGGACCTGCGACGTGGTTTTTAACATTAAGTCCAAGTGAGTGGTTATGGGAAGATTTAGGTGAATATATTCGTGAAGTAAATGGATGGCATGATACTTCCTTATGTGTTAGCGTACTTGTTGCTAGGGATCCTGTATCAACATCCAGGTTTCTCGATAATAAGTTTCGAGCAATGCTTGACTTTATTAGCTCTAAAAATTATCCAATTGGAGAAGTAACGCACTATTTCTGGCGACGAGAATACCAAGATAGAGGTATACAACATTTCCACTTATTAATATGGATAAAAAATGCACCGATTTTCGGTGATTCTACTATTGAAGAAGTCTCTAAATTTATTTTATAACATACAGGGTTTGTCAAAAATGTGGAAACCCCTAAATAATTTTTGTAAAAATGAAAATATCAGAAAACGGTAAAACACGTATTTTGATTTATTAAAAAAGCTACTGAACAGACGATTGAAAACTGTTATCTCTCTTTAATGATTCAAAACCTTTTACTCCGTGTTTTAAAATAAATTTTACTCACTGTATTAAAGTAAATGCTGAAAATGGCTGCCATTTACTTCCTGGCAATATGCCAATCTTTGATAGAATGCAGAAATGGCTCTATGATTCGTCTCAAAAGGTATCAAATCTATTTCATCCCTTATTCGCTGTATCAATTCTTGGATGCTTTCGGGTTTTGTTTTGTAAACCTTACTCTTCAGGTGTTCCCATAGATAATAATCAAGAGGAGTTAGATCTGGTGACCGAGGTGGCCAATCCTCTCCTCCCTCATTTCTGTTCCTTCTTCCTATCCATCGTAATGGAAAAGTCTCATTTAAAATTTGACGTGGCCGTAAACCAAAATGAGCAGGAGCTCCATCATGCTGAAACCATATTTCTTCAAAATTATTTGGAAAAATATTTCGTATGGCTGGAATTATTTGATCTACAAGTAATCTCTCATATCTTTGAGCGTTCAGATTTTCTGTAAAAAAAAAACGGCCCTATTAAGTAGCCGTCTATTATTCCACACCATACATTAATTTTTTGTGGATATTGTGTGTGAGTTTCTCGCACCCAATTCGGATTCTCATCTGACCAAAAACGAAAATTTTAATTATTAACTTCTCCCGTTAACGTGAAAGTTGCCTTGTCTGTAAAAATAATTTGATAAGGGAAGATGGGCCGGACATCCATTAGTGCCATCATTCATTCACAAAAACCTATACGACGCTCCAGATCTCCGTCTTGCAATTCTTGAACATTAAACGCAGTTGATCCTGGATAACACTAAGTGCATGAAATTTCGAAATTTGAACGGCCGCCATTTTGAATGAGGGGGTCGTAGCGACTTAAAATTTTAAGAGTGTGTTTGTTATGAAAAGACCTTTCAAACGAGCCCCCACTCGACCCTTAATCCAATTTAAAATTTTCGTCCCCTCTCTTACCCCCGCGTACTAGGGGGTGGGGGATGATCGGTATCCATGTCATAGGGTAGCTTTTTTGATAAATCAAAATACGTGTTTTACCGTTTTTTGATATTTTCATTTTTACAAAAATTATTTAGGGGTTTCCACACTTTTGACAAACCCTGTATAAGCTGCAAAATGCCGGATCAAAATATTTCACCATTATTATACAGGCGGGTTAATATGCATCAAAAACATAAACATAATGATTAATGACGTAAAGTTACTCGTCGGTGTCGTTTTGGATTTCCTCGTCTCGTTACTGAAACTTTATATAGCAGGTAGAAAACAATTGAAATATAAAAGTAGACTTTATAATCTTCCTCGAACAGATAATAAAGTTAATATAAATGAGTGGATATCTTATTAATCATTATAAATATAATGTTAATACACAACCAGAAAATTATTTTTTTTCCTTATTGCTTATGTTTCAATCATGGCGAAAATTGGAAGATCTCAAAAATGAATGCGACACTTATGCCGAATCCTTTCACAAAGTAAAACTGCATCTTGTACAAGCATTGCAATATCATGAAAGATTAGAAGAATTGCAAAAAGCATTTGAAACTGCAAAAGATTTAGTTTATCAATGCTTAGATGATTTACAAAAACAGCAATCTCAGGATAATCCTGAAAATCCGATAGGTGTTCAAAATATAAAGGCTAGTAAAGCAATGCAAGATTTTAAAGATTTTGGTGATAAAGTAATCCGAGAAATCGATGTATCTGAAATGATAGCAATATTAAATACGGATCAAAAAAGAGTATTCGATAGAGTTATTAATACTGTAGATTCAAATAAATCAATATTACAATTATATGTTAGCGAAGAAGATGGCTGGAAAAAGTTTCTTAATCAAGACTATTAAAGGCTGGATAAAACAAAATCTTAACAAAGATACTGCTGTAGCAGCACCTACTTGTATAGCAGCATTTAATATAGATGGTTTGACAGTTCATAGATTGCTTCAATTACCCGTGGAACATGGTCATACTCCTAAGTATAAACAACTATCTGATCATGTATTGAAAGTTTTACGAGCAGATCTTAAAGATGTTATTCTTTTTGTAATTGATGAAGTGTCAATGATATCTAATTTGACTTTAATGTATATACATCTTCGATTGTCTGAAATATTTGACACTGGTGATTGCGATGATGGTTGGTTTGGTCAAAAGCATATTCTTTTATTCGGAGACTTGCTTCAACTACCTCCTGTACACGAAGATCCTATCTTTGTGCATTTATCCGATGAAAAAATTGCTAAACCTCTTGGTTCTGTCTACTTGTCGTATGTATGATGTTCTCAATGATGCAATGTTAAGTCGTATTGTTTCTAAAGAAATATTATTGATTGCTGAAGATACGATTGAATGTATTCCATATGTAAAAAGGTAAGTATTAAAAGTATTGTCAAATAATGATGATGATAATAATTCTAGAACAGCTGGGCTTTCAAAACAAATAACAATTAAAATTGGAGCAAAAATTATATATGGCGTAATATTGATGCTACTTTGGGACTTGTAAACGGTACAATGGCTACAGTGATTTCAATTGTACAAGATATATCTACTGATTACGTAGAAAAAATTAAACTTCTTTTACCATCAGGTTCAGAATATTTAATTGAAAGAGTAAGTGTTAAATTTGAAGTGATTGATAGAGCATATGTTATCAGAAAACAATTTCCATTATCTTTGAGTTATGGCATCACTATTCATAAAAGCCAAGGATTGAATTTGCAAATTGCTATTATGGACATTGGTAACTCTGTATTTAATTGTGGTCAAATTTACGTTGCATTATCGCGAGTAACATCTCTAGAAGGATTACATTTGACTAATTATGATCCTTCATCGGTTATAGCTAGCGAAAAAGCTATCCTCGAATATAATCGTCTAAAAAAGATTCATAAACCCAAAGCAGAAATGATTACTGTTTCAAAAGAGCGTTATCGCAAAGTAAAAGATGTCCTATGGGCATTACCAAAAATGATTACTTCTGTCCAAAAATCACATGAA
This sequence comes from Formica exsecta, assembly GCF_003651465.1. Classification (NCBI taxonomy): domain Eukaryota; kingdom Metazoa; phylum Arthropoda; class Insecta; order Hymenoptera; family Formicidae; genus Formica; species Formica exsecta. The sequence continues at coordinate 60,246 of NW_021852745.1, read as the reverse complement.
AAAGTTCAACAAAGTACTGCTTGGGTCATACATGGTTTCCAAAATACAGACGAGGTTTCATGCTATGCCAATGCGGTATTGCAATGTTTATTGCATTTAAATTTCATTAGACAGCAATTATTTAATTGCTATAAATCAGATGTTTTACGTATATTAATCGATATGAAAATGGAATGCGTAATTTAAATACATATGTAATACGGCAATGTTTAGGAGAACATTTTTCAAGCACTGTAAAACAAAATGCATCTGATTTCCTTATAGCTCTTTGCGAAAAATATGATTGTATAAGAAGTTTAATAGATTATCAAATAACTTCTATTGTGCGATGCAAAACTTGTGGTAATACAAAAACTACTGTTGATAATAATATTATTATTTCGATTCCTATTAATAATTTAAAAAAAAAAGTTATACTCTGAATGATTTATTAAATGTTACGTTTTCACATTGGTATCAATTACACAATAAATCATGTGAACATTGTACTGGAGATGATATATTATTTAAAAATGAAATAACATTGACAAGAGAGATAGTTGTTATGCATTTATTACTATTTTCATCGCAGGATGATAAAGTGAAAGCAGCAAACAAATTTAACTTATGTGCTGTCCCAACAACTAAAGTATTAATAGCTGGACAATTGTATAAGACAATGAATGCTATATTTCATCATGGTTCATGTATTGATGAAAGTCATTATATAAGTATATGTAGAGAAGGAATATCTAATGTTTGGGTCGAAGCTGATGATGCGCAAGTTAAAAAAAGGCAGTGGCCTAGAGGTGCTAAAGATGTTTATATAATATGTTTACAAAAGATGGCTAATAAGTAATATATATTAGATATTATATTGAAAATAGAATTATATAATTCACTTTTTCCGCTTTATTCATATTCATTTAATGATGAACTAGATAAGCAGTAATGAGATTATTTATCAATGGATTTTGAAGCATTGATTGTATATTTCATTGTATATTAAATAAACATATAAACATATATATATATATATATTAATTTGTAATTATCCATTATTCTTACAAAAATAGCAAAAAAGTGTAAAAGATCTGGATAGCTATAATAAGCAAAGAGGGCTGTCGTATTTTGATAAATATGACGGGGATATTTTACTTTAAATGGCGGGTTATTTACTTATTAATTTAAAAGTATTTAACATATATTATACAAAAAAGAATGATATCCCTAAAAAACTTACCTTTTCAAAAAAAAGGTAAAAAAAAGGCGCCAAGTACAGGTGCCACGTGAAAAAGTGTTACACAAAAAACTATTTTACTTTTAAATTACTGTAAAAAATTGTTGTACAAAATAATGTTATTTTAACTCTATACAGAATAATGTTATTGTAAAAATTTGTATTATAAAACTAATTTTTTAAATTATTATTTAAATAAAATCATTTAAAAAAAGACTGTTCTATAAATCAAAAATACTGTTGTACAAAATAGTTTGAATTTCCTACAAAAATAATGATTATTTATTTATTTATTTGAATTTATTTCCATATTTATTATTTTATTACATTATACATAGCTATTTTTACCATACTTGACATCCTTTGTATATCTTCATATTTATTATGTTTTTTATTTTTATTTTTTATCTTTTTTGACATCTTTTATATTTATTACCCACAGATATTATTATGTTTCTTTTTAACTAAGATGATTATTCATATTTGATTTTACCGTATTGACACTTTTTAGTATAGTTTATTGTTTAGATGTTATTTACCTGTTGACAATGTTTTTGTTATATTGCGTTCATTACTTGTTTATTTTTACCTTATGGCGATAACCTTTATCTTTATTATTTCCTACATCTATATATCACAAGACCGTTTTATGTATTGTTTAATTTTTTACCGTTTTGCGACATCGTTTATCTCTGACAACAAATATTTTTATTATTCTTTACATTTACATATCACAAATATCGTTTTGTTTATTATTGGTCGAACAATAATTTGCTCACTGTTCCGTTGATAGTCGGAGAGTTCGGTTTTCCAAAATTTCATTGTGATTACTCAGTGCCGACCTGTGCGTTTTGTAAGCATTACAACTTTTTAAACATGGATCTTCTCTCTATTCACCCACCATGTACCGCTCCGCTTACTTACAGATAAAATTAAAATTAAAGTACCATGTTCGCTGATTTAATTTCCATCCAAGAATTCGAGGATTACATCCTCGTAACGACATGGTTGCCTTGGAGAATGGTTTGTGGACGTGAGAGATCTACGCGATCTACTACCAGTTTATCGTCGTAATTATGCGTTTAACCATTTAAGATTTTTATTTTATTTTTTTATTTTGTATTTAACTTTAATTTTAATTCTGTGCGCTGAAAATGGCCCCAAAAAAGGGCCGAAATGTCCGTGATTTTAATTTATTTTATTAATGTAATTTTTATAATAAGTATCTCTGCGCCCTTAATACCACGCTTGGCTCGTTATTGCCATTTTATCGACATTCTTTATTTTTTATTGTTTCAAGATTGATTATTTAATATTTAATATTTAATAAAAAATTTTTTTATGATGGTGGAGCCACTGCGGCTCCACATAACCCCTCGCCCTCTGCTTCTGTCTCTTCCGCGGCCGTCTCCAGAGCCGCCTCTATCAGCCCGACTACTTCCAGGTTCCAGGGCCACCTCTACCAGCCCGGCCGCCACGTACGCCCCATCCTCTGCCCCCTCGCTGGTTGTACCCGCGAGCTCGCGATTTACCGCTACTTCTTTTTTTTTCTTTGTCTGAAAAATAAACATATACATTGATAAATAATAAATAAATTATCATGCATATAAATTGATAAGTTAATAATAAGAAACAAAAAATAAATAATTTACCATTTTTATTATTTTGCGGCGGCTGCTGCTGCGACGGCTGTTGCGGCTGTGGCAGCTGCTCCTGCTTCTGTATTTGCTGCTGCTGCAGCAAATATTGCAGCTGTTGCTGCAGTTGTTGTTGCATCTCCGCCTGCATGTTTTGTTGATGCAACAATTGTTGCATTAACTGCTGCATGCTGCCTCCTTCGTTTTGCAGCACCAATTGCCGCATTTCTTCATTTATTTCTTCTGCAAAATATGAAATATGTAAATAAAACTTCGATAAATAGATTATTATGTATAATTACTAAGAAGAAACTGAAACTGAAACTTTCTGAAACTAGTCTAATAAATACAAATAATAATGATTAAATTTACTACTTACGAGACATTATGCGTTCTGTCGCAACGATGTTCCCCAGCGAACTGAAGCACTCAGCATTTATTCATTTGTTTTGTATGCCGTGCATTTATTTCATACGCTGTTTACTATTTCACGGCGCATCTGTGAGATAATCTTGTTGCCTTGTACTTGCGAGTCAACATACTTTTTTATGTGTCTTGTAAAATTTTGATATCCAAGAAGTTGAAGCAATTCTGAGTGTAAATTCGGTAAGAATTAACTCTTTTAGGTAATTCGAGTTAGTGCTCCCCCTCCCCTAATATCCCACCACGAGTTTAGTGGGAGGGTCTCCTACTAAAAAAAGTAGGGGAAAAGTTTTTTTTTAAATTTATTATTACGAACGCACATAACCTAACCTAATCTAACCGGGAGCGTCCCGTTTGACCACGTTGATATTTACGATGGTTCCGATTGACCACGGTCCGGATTTTTTATATAAATTAAAGGTTTTCCAATTAAACACAGCATTATGTAGCATCGATAGATATTGAGAGTAATGACACTCGATCTCCTGTTCTTATGGGTGACGTGTCGACATCTGTTGACTTAGTCTAGTTACTGATAGACTTACGTGTTTTTTTTTGTGTGAAGTCGCGGTCGAGAGGCACACACCTTTCCGGCGAGTCATTGTATTCACAACACGTTTATTCTAGTAACCGATATATACTGTGTATTCTTTATCAAAATATATCAAAATATATCAGTTTAAATAATTTGCTCCTTGGCTTAATGATAATTCACTTCTCCTATTTTTAACAATAGGGAAACATCATTTAATGATGTTTCTTTTGTCGCTCAAACCCTCGGTGGTTTTGACGAAAATGCTTTAAAAAAAGATGCTTTAAAAAAATGCTTTAAAAAAAGATGGCATGCTTTACATCTCGATTTTACAATAGCAGAAAAAGAACATTTTTCTAAACTAAACTTTAATGAGACGTGGAAAGAAATTTTAAAACGTAAATATCCCAATCTGAAGTCTCTTTTGAATGCTGTTAGATCACTTCCAAATTCAAATGCTGACCCAGAAAGAATGTTTTTTTTCTATCAGATATAAAAACAAAAAAACGAAATAAACTTTTGTCCGCGTATATAAATGATATTTGTGTATTTAAATCAGCACTAAAAACGAGAAAAGAAACTGTTCTAGGCATGGAGATTAATGAAAAGCATTTATCTCTCATGTCATCGGAAAAATTATATTCTACTTGTCCTAAGAAAATGAACAGTCTTACATTATATGCTGCTGATATTAATAACATTGCTGGTCCGTCATCGGTTAATGATATGTAATAATAATGTTGAAAATAAAATAAAAAGTATCATCTTTAAAAGACATCACATTTTTAAAATACAGATGTGTAAAAAATATCTTGTCTGTAAAAGACATCACACTTGTAAAAAACAAATGTGTAAAAAATCTCTTGTAAAATATCTTGTCTGTAAAAGACATCACGCTTGTAAATGAGAGATACAATATAATATATAACATACAGTGGTATAATAGGAATCCAGGCGAAAGTCCACTTTAAAAAACCGAACGCGCCATTGGTGATACCCCATGGATGGTGTGGAAAAGCACTATTTTAAACAATCATTATTTTAAACCATCCTGAATACATAATACTAATCAATATATAATATTTAATCGAACATATATTTTAGAAAATTAGATTTTTTGTTATTAAAAATCAATTAATTTCATTTAAATATGTGAGCGATTTACTAGTTTCTTCGCTAGATGATGTATTTTCTCGCATTGTTACAAATGAATATAAAGGCTGCAAGGCTCGGCTAATATAAGGTTAAATGTGTATTTATTTTATTAAGTTAAACCCCAATGCTTTGTAAATATATTTAAAATTGAAAATATTATTTTTGCTATTTAAAAATATATTTACAGCCTTTTGGTATTATATATCTATTTATATCAGAGTTATAAGAAAATATATTATTACATTAAAACAATACTTCTTTAATCAATATATATTTTTTTTAAATATATAAAAGTGTTTGCATAATATATGTATATATTTTTATTCTTTCAGTATATTATTAACAAAAATTATTTAAGTTTTTCTAATAATATTCATTTTTTGTCTTTGTATAATTTCTTTTCATTTAAATAATATTTTTTAATAATTTAGATATTGTTTTTGATAAGAAAAATATATTTAATATTTATTATATTTACTAAATAAATATAACAGAAATTTTAATATTTAATTATTTATAAATATAAAAATTATCTAGCAAGGATTTTAATGACGATTTAGCGAAAGGTACGATCCCAGCATATTTTTTGTATAGGGACTCTCCTGAGGCACAGCGTAACACGCGCGATCGGCAGCTCGGCCGTCGAGCCTCGAACGGTAGTGGGGGAATCGTAGGCGTCGTCCCAGATATCGGCCCGAAAAGGGCATCTAATTCTGAGCACTGCACTATATCCATCGGATGAGGACCGCGAGTCAACCAGGAGCAACATGCAACTGCTAGTTTAAATGACAACTACATCGAGCCGTCTGACATTGTTGATATACAAGGTGTCCGACAAGTAAGTGACCAAACGAAAGATGGAGGTAGATTGGGTCAAACTGAGTCGAAAAGTCCTGAACCATTTTTTTTATAACGCTTAATAAAGGAGTTATTATTGAGTAAAGTCTGGCCAATTAGCGCCGACCTTTAGCCGGGCGCAAGTCGGTGAGCCGTGCGCCTGGTAGTATGTGGTGGCGCACACTTCACGGCGCGCGGCTCACTGACGTGCGCCCGGCTAAAGATCGGCGCTAATTGGCCAGACTTTACTCAATAATAACTCCTTTATTAAGCGTTATAAAAAAGATGGTTCAAGACTTATCGACTCAGTTTTACCCAATCTACCTCCACCTTTCGTTTGGTCACTTACTTGTCGGATACCCTGTATAAATAAACATTCAGAATATTGCGGAACATCGTTACATATAGATGATGCGGTGGAACACGCGCTCGTTTTAAATTTTTGATATATTCTTCACCAACGTGAGATATGCTTGGTGCAGGTTTTCTGTATCGCTTTGTAGAATTAAAATATCAGTTTGTCCTTTAATGAATATCATCTCCGACATGAGATGCTTTCCGTATACACATTCTTTGTCCACGCGAATCCCATGCGAATTCATGATTAGTAAGCCTGTGGTCCGTGGTAACGAAATGTTGTGTCGTATTTCTTCTCATGTGATCAAGCGACGCGGTAGCGTCGCGACGCCAGATACATAAAAAATACTTACTGGCTTGTCAACAGTTTTGCAGACCACGGTCAACAGTTTTGCCTGTGTACAGGGGCCACGGCGCTACCAAGTAGCTTATCCAGAGTTTTACGTCTAATAAACTTTCGATTAAAATACCTCAGGAACTAAAGCCGTAATCGAAAATCTAACGGCACTTTTATCATATAATGTAGATACAAGCTTTCGATTGCGACCAGTTTGAATAAGATTGATGCAATCAATCCTGAGAGATGATGATCGTATATCAAAATTGTGACATTTTCATTTTTCTCCAGGATAAGTTTCAGAGTCACGTACGTATGCTCGCACGCACACACGTAAAGCGATTTTGTCCCTCAAGCGGCGTTCACATCGCGCATGTACGATTATTCGCTTGAGTGTGCAGAATGCTTTAAAAGACAAGATCATATGTGGATGCGTGTACATACGTGTGAGATAATAATAATGTTTCTATTTTATAGGAGTACGCGCGGAGTATAATACAACAAACAGAAAAATGATAAAGTGATTAACAGTTAGGACAATATCGCGAAATAGTGCAACACAATGAAGAAAAATGATAAAGTGATAAGAAATTATTAACGCGGAATAGTGCAAGGAAGAGAAGTGATTTCTTTTAATATTGAGTAAAGTTAGATTATATTAGTGAAATTGAATAAATGCTTTACACACAATGCTGGAATTTGTGCATTATCAATTAACATATTTGTGATAAATAGATTGTTGGAAAAGGATTATGACGGCATTGAAGGAATATTTGGAGATTTTGGCTGGCCATGTTTTCGATAAACTGGTAATTATACGCATAAGCATGCATTCATATATATGTATAATATTTATTTATATTTCATATATAAATGTAATTAATGTATAATTAATATTTTTAGGTTAACTTACAAATGGCTACGCAATAAATTTATACTAATGTAGCAAAATAAATCTGATGAAAATTTTATCAAAAATATCATAAAAACAAGATTGAATACACATTTTTATTAAGTGGCTTCATAAAGAATAATGAAATAATAAAATCATATCGATGCACTTCTATAATACCCACAAGCATTTTGCGAATCTGGAATTACTCGCAACTTTTGGTTCTAGTAATATGTGAATGTTTATTTATATTTTATATATAAATGTAATTAATATGAAATTAATACTTTTAGGTCATTTACAAATGGCTAACAATAAGCAATGAATTGCGTTTATGTTAATATAGCAAAATAAATTTTGTGGGAATTTTATCAAAAATATTACAGTTGAATTGAAAGCATCAGAGTTAGAGTCTGAAATAGAAAAAATGTTAAGCATTCAGTCAAAGAAGAGAAATAAAGTAATAATTTTGTTTATAAATTATGTAATAAAGATTATTTATTTTCTTGGACTAAATATTTTAAGGACAAGACCTAATCTATTTAAATATTTTTGACATAATGGATGAACTTATTTTTTCAAAGCAATGAAAAACGTGCATGTAGAAATTGATGGTTTATTGGGATGGAGCTGCCTTTTACAATATAATGTATCGGAGAGCATTAGAATATCTGTTATCGACATAAAGTTGTTCAAATCTGGGTAAAAGTGACGTTTAGGGGATGCAGCTCCGATGACCTTGACCTTGACATATGTTGTCAAGATCACCCTCCTGAGTCACCTTCAGAAGATTTTAGCCGTCGCCCGTTTTTTATTAAACTAGAACAACACAGGCGCGCGCTGCGCGCGCGCTTTTATTTATGGACATTTCCCAATTTTTTTAACTTTTCTTTCCTAACTTTAACTTTTTCTTTCACAAATTGTCAAATTGTCAAAATTCGCATGATTTGACTTCAACGTTTCGATATATTCGAGTTCGAGGTTTCATCATGCCTTTTTTAGAAAGGGAAAGTTATTAACTAAAATATTATTTATTGAATGTGCGGAATAAATAAATACATGAATGGACAGAGGAATTTTAAACGTAGAGAGAAATTAAATTAGAAATGGGTTTGATCTCTGATTGATGAGTTGAATCTCGTTTTGCGTGAAAAGTTGTAAACCCATGTGGAATTTCACTTCTCATTAAAAAGTATATGCGTGGAGACAGTATGTTCCGCCCCCCTACGGGGGGGGGGGGTTCAACTATCAAAGAACTAGACACATTAGTTTGCGTTAAACCTCGCTTCGCGTGAAAAGTTGTAAACCCATGTGGAACCTCACTTCGCATTAAAAAGTGTATGCATAAAACAGTGGGTTCCGCCCTCCCTACTGGGGGCTCCACTTCCGGAAGAAATAACCTAACCCAAACCTATTTCTAATTTAATTTCTCTCTATCTTTAAAATATAAGCTTGGTAATTCATGCCAACTGCCATATAAACAACATATAGTGAGTAACATACTAAGTAAGAATATCAAAAGAAATCAAAACAATGGGAATGTAATGAATGTTTGGCACGATTACGATAACTACGGCCCCCTATTTGAAAGGTCGTTTCTGAAAGCATTTTTGAAGAGAAACGCGAGAAAAATAGTAAAATAATTTTCCGACCAATAGTTTTCGAGATATATCACTTTAAAGTATTGGACATGGTAATAAAACATATATGGTAATAAATCGTACGCGTGGGCGGAAGAGAGGCGTCGCCCCTCTCTCTGCACCCCCACCCCGAGAAAAACTAACCTAACTCAACCCATCTCCCACCCACGTTATATAACCCAAACCAAATTTTCGTTTCGAATCTAACTCAATCCATCTCCCACCCACATAAGAATTGTGGGGTGGATCTCGCTTCGCGTTGTAAAGTATATGCGTAGACGCAGTGGGTTCCGCCCCCCCTACGGGGGAGCTCCACTTCCGAAAGATATAACTTAACCCAAACCTATTTCTGATTTAAAACTGAAATTTGGTTTGGGTTACGTTATATAACCCAAACCAAATTTTTGTTTTGAATTAAATTTTAACTTTAAATATCTCAAAAATTATAAGAGACCGCCGATTAAGTTATAAGGAAAAGTTACTCAGGATCATGATCTTGACAACATATGTCAAGGTCAACATCGTTGGGTCCGTTTTTATAAAGTTTTATTATCATGTCCAATACTTTAAAGTGATATATCTCGAAAACTATTGGTCGGAAATTTTTTTTACTATTTTTCTCGTGTTTTTCGTCAAAAATGTCTTCAGAAACGACCTTTCAAATAGGAGGCCGTAATTATCGTAATCACCCCCAATTTTGATTCTTTGTGGAATTTTTTGTGTGAGAAGAAAGTTGTTCGTGGCGAAATAACGTGTCCAAGATGTGAAAATGTATTAGTACTAAACACATTCAATAAATAATAATTTAGTTAATAACTTTTTAATACAAAACGAGCGACGGCTAAAACCTTCTGAAGGTCACTCAGAAAGGTGATGTTGACAACATATGTCAAGGTCAAGGTCATCGGGGCTGCATCCCCTAAACGTCACTTTTACCCATAATTATATATATATTTATATATAAAATATAAATAAACATTCACACATTTCCATTGTAGTGTTCTGCAATTCGAGTTTTTAGGGGTCTGCTGGTTTGACCGACGAACGAGGCGTTGCAGTCCTTGCATGAGATCTTATATATGACGTTGCTACGAACATGATTAAGCAAATTATTTTTCTGTACGCAGATCAACTGTCTCAATTTATTTAAGCCCGTGTAAGAGGTATGTAAATTTTGGTATGTAAATCACGGACCACAGGCCCAAACTTTTCCGAAATTGTTTATTCATAATCATTTTCCAATAATGTATTTATCACAAATATATGTTATAATTGATAATGCACAGATTCACTCCACTGTAAGTATTTGCTCAGTTTTATTAAGGTAACCAAACTGCTCGATATGACATCATCGATTAAAAGAAATCACTTCTCTTCCTTACACTATTCCGCGTTAATAATTTATTTTCACTTTATCACTTCTCTTCGTTGTTGCATTATTCCGCGATACTCTTATCACTATTCGTCTTTTCGTTCCATTATTCCGCGATATATACTATATAATCTTCACATTTTCTATCTTATCCGCGCGATATATACTCTTACAACCTTATATTATTATCTTATACATATGCACGTATATACACAACATTGTCTCTCAAGGCGTATCTGCACACTCAAGCGAATAATCCTACATGACCGCTGCAAACGCGCCTTGAGGGACAGAATCGCTTTGCATGTGTGCGTGCGAGTATACGTACGTGAGAGTCTGAATTGGAAAAATAAATGTCACAATTCTAGTATTTCGCTCGATACGATTATCATACCTCAGGATTGACTGCATCAATCTTATTTAAACTGGTGCAAGCGAAACTTCGGAAATCTTTCTACGCGATATTTGTAGCATGCATGTATGTAAGTATATATGTATGTAAGTATATATGTAAGTATGTATGTAAGTATATATGTATGTATCGGGGAATAAGTCGACTGTACCATGCACACACACATGCAGGCAGGCACACGCGATCATATCAGTGCGCGGCAGATACTCAGTCTCAGTCGCGCGTGTTATGTACATACGCGTAACCAGTGATGCCAGAATTGAGACGCGAGCAACATGAAACCGAGGTGGAGGGGATAACACACACAAGCGCAAACAGCGTACGTGTGAGCTCGGCGCTTTCTGTACGAGAGCTTTCCAAAACACTTTAATGAAGTATTTTTTCATTAAGTACTTTTTTAGTTATTTTATATTTTAATCTGACATATTTTGATATAAAAATTAAAATATCTCGTAAAATATTTAGTTTTCGATAATCTTACCGTAATACTTTTATGTTCAGAATAATGAGACAAATCAATTAGTAAAAAAAAAATTGTTTTTAAGAAAAAGTGTAATTATTTACAATGTATTTTTTTTAAACAATTATTTGTTTTTTTTCTTTACACTAATTGATTTGTCTTATTATTCTGTACATAAAAGTATTACGGTAAGATTCTCGAAAACTAAATATTTTACGAGATATTTTATTTTTTATATCAAAATATGTCAGATTAAAATATAAAATAACTCAAAAAGTACTTAATGAAAAAATACTTTATTATAGTGTTTTGAAAAGCTCTCGAGATAAGCTACAAGAATATGTAATAAAAAATGAGGGGTTCTATTTAAGAAAACATTGACCATATTGACCTCACCTTGAAAAGGTCACTCAAGGTCAAATCCATATTTTTATCATGTGGCCCCCTCCAAACCCTACAACTTTTGTTTGAAACATTTTTTTCAATAAAACTTACTTTCCGAGATATTTTACAGTTTCAAGTTAAAAAACTCACCCTGTATATTTATACCAGAGTTATAAGAAAATACATTATTACATTAAAACAATACTGCTTTAATTAATACATATTTTTTTATTTAAATATATAAAAGTGCTGGCATAATATATATATTTTTATTCTTTCAGTATATTATTAACAAAAATTATTTGATTTGTTCTAGCAATATTCATTTTTTATCTTTGTATAATTTCTTTTCATTTAAATAATATTTTTTAATAATCTAGATATTGTTTTTGATAAGAAAAATATATTTAATATTTATTATATTTACTAAATAAATATATTATACTTAAGAAACTTAAAGATTTAACAATAAACAAAAACGTTATTAAAATTCACCGAATAAATAGTTTTCTCGAATAAAATAAAATTTTTTACTATCAAATTATTTTTTTTTCTCGGTATGTAGAATATGAAATGTTTAATATAATGTTCAATCTTCGAGTATTTTACTCGAATACTTTTATATGCAGTAGACATAAATTTAAAAAAAAAATTAAAGCAGAGTATTGTCTTAATATAATAATGCATTCTCTTTTATAACTCTGATATAAATATATATTATCAAGAGCGTAAAGAATCATTTAATTTAAAACATATTAAAAAAGAAGGTTGAAAGAAAACGTTTAATATATAACACATTACCCACCAAATGCGTTTTGCATGTGCGCTTTGGTTGAAGAATGTATCCCAGAAGCGATCAATTCGTGAACTGGTTGTCGAATGAAATATTTACCACCAAAAACGTTTTGCATGTACGCTGGACAATTACTCTACATAATGATATCGGTAATGTAACTATAAAGCGTTGGTAATATACCGACACTTTTAGTTACGTTTAGATGAGGGCGCTAACCCGTCGGAGTTCGCCCGTCGCTCCGGCATCCTCTTAAAAAAGATTATTTTAATTAAGAAAAAAACGATCGAAAATAAATTTTCATTAAAAAACGGCACTTTTACTGTGATGAAAAATTTAAACAGAATATTATAAGTGCAACAGATTAACATAACAGAAAAAAAAGAAAATTGGTCATGGTTACTAAATATGTTGTCATTGAATGTAAAAATTATATAGTACAGTTTACACAATAAAATTAATGATTTTATATTTTCTATTTTATAATGATATGATCACGGTTTTGTACCTTGTTCTTATCAAATAATGATCTGCATATGTTCTGGTAGAGATTGTAGGTGAACATTTTATGCAAGAAGTCGAGCCTTCTTTCCAGATTCTTGCTTTTGTTGGCTGTATCAATGGACACGACATACAGGTTGATAAACCATGATAATGAATATTGGTACATCGGATTAATATTGGATAGATCGACAATGGAATAATAAAGCGTAGCGCTATATTTGGCAATCGGCCGATAATTTTGTCGGAACTCTTCAATTTGTAACGCTGTTCTTCTTGCAGCCACTTGCTTTCGCTTAATATCGATTGATAGAATCTTTGATGAATCTAAAATCTCAGTGGCTTTTTCATCCTCAAGAATGCTAACGCCAGTAGCCGAAAGTATTTGTAGAATATTGTCCTCCACCTCTTTCAGAGTTTTACTATTTAAGGCGCTTTGTATAATCAAATATTCGCGTTTCTCTTGTAGATCCGGCTGTTCTTTGGCAACCACAATGCCCAACAGTTGATCTTCCAGTGCTTCCAGCGTCAAGACACTATTGATCAGTGTTATCTTATTAAAGATTTCAGGTGAATAGTGAGGATTACGAAGTTTAGTCGTGATGTATAATCTAAAACATGGGTTATATTCAATATTCTTCTCGCCAAGAACAATATACAGGATTCCACCAGATTTATATGTCTTTCGTATCAAAACAGGATCCAGTGTAACATCCAATTGCTCGAGAACATTTTCGATTAGAACTGGTTTACCTAACAAAATAAGAAATAATAAGAAATCGCTAAACAATATTTCAAACAATATATTTTAGAGAATGATGTATTATTTAATAATTATATTTTACTATACAGAGTGTCCCGAAATTAAATGTCAAAACTTCGGGAGCGTATGAAGGGTCGATAAGCTAAGAAAAAAAGTCCTTTAGAAATTTGCTGGTTTTTGTTTCGTTTTGGAGAAAATTGCAAAAGAGGGAACAAAAAAATATTCAAAAAAGAAACGTAAAACAACATTAGAATTATTTAGTTTCGAAAAGTATCATGAGATAAAAGTTGTAAAGCGTGGAATTAAGAAAAGAGAGTGAATTAAAATCCTCCTGAAGCAAAATTAAAGGATTGTAAATAAATAAGCAACAACGCGAAATTATTGTATCCTGTTTACTTTAGTTTATATTTACATTCCATTAGGGAAGCGACAACATAAATAAATAAGTATAAATAAATAAGTAAACTAAAACAAAAAAGTTCTCATTTTTTCACTTATTTATTCTCAATATGAGGTAGGAAGTGCGAGGGAGAAAGGTAGGGAAGGAAGTGGAGAGGTTGTGTAAGAAGGCAAGAGTACATATTAAGGAAATTAGAAAGATAAGGACGGGAAGAATGGGGGATGACGAGCTACTGGTAAGATTAGGGAGTAAGCAGGAAAAGAGATAAATGTTGGGGAAGAAAAAATTATTTAAAGGGAGTAAGATTGGAGGAAGATTTGACGTGGAAGGAGAGGAAGATGAGATAGGGATTGAGGAAAAAAGCAAGGGAGGAGGAGTAGAGAGGGGGAAAATGTGAGTAGGATAAATAAATATTAACGAGGAATGGTTCTGGAATTAGGCTTATGGGGAGGGGGGAGGGACTGGAGGGATAATCGGCGGGGAGTGCTAAGGAGGAAGGAAGCGAGAGATATATACGAGAAAAGGGAAAGTGGAGCGAGGGGGACAAAAAGGGAGAAGATGAGAGAGGAGGTCAGAGATATAGAATGGATCGGAAAGAAGAGGAAAGGGGACAGTATGGAAAAGATGAGGGTAGTAGGAAGAGGGTACAAAATGGGATTTTGGAACATCACGGGAATAGGGAATAAGGATATGGATTTTTGGGAGGTAATTAAAGAATGGTATATTATTTTCCTGTTAGAGACGTGGTTAGACGAGAGAGGGTGGGGCAGGATTAGAGGAAAATTGCCAACGGGTTTTAAATGGGAAGTGCAGCTTGCGAAGATAAAAAATAAAAAGGGGAGGGCGATGGAAGGAATAGTTGTAGGAGTCAGGGTGAGGATTGAAATGGAAAAAAGGAGAGGAGGGGTAATGGAAAAAGTGGTGAGGTTGGGAGGAGAGAGATAGAGATTAGTAGAGATATAAGTAAGGGAAGATGTAATATGAAAGTTGGAAATAATGAGGAAATGGATGGAGGAGGAGAGGGGAAGAATTAAGGGAGGGATTTTAATGCTAGGATGGGGGGGAATTGCGAGGAGGGTTAAGAAGAGTAAGGAGGAATGTGAGGAACGAAAGAGGAAGTCAAAGGACAAAAAAATAAATGGGGATGGGTGGTTGAGTGGGTAAAGGAGATGAATGGGCAATCTGGAATTGAAGGGTATGAGGAAGGGAATTGGACGTACATGGGAGCGAATGGACAATCGGTGAATGATTATGTAATCAGGAATGAGGAGGCGAGCGAAAATGTTGAGAAATTGGAGATAGGGAATAGGATCAACTCGGATCATAAACGGTCAATCAGTTCAATATTTTAATTATGTCGGAAATCTGTGTCGGGATTGTAACGGAAAATAAACCAAAAAAATTGTTATTAATTTACTATCCGCTCTGAACAAGCTTTATGCATATAGTTCTCATGACTAAAACGTGAATACGAGATAGCGCACAGCGCATCATAGCGATAAGCGAATGAAGTAAAGACTATTGAATATTCTTTTTTGTAATGTTTCTGGTATGTTATAGTACATTTCTCATGGAATGTTACAGTGACATTTTCTTACAATGTTTTTATTATGTTACAATTTGCAAGATTGTAACATTGTTGCAACATCATTAAAATATTCCGTGCTATATGGATATCTACATATAAAATATTTCTGAATCCGTGTTACAAACTTTAAGAAATGGTAGGACTCAGTGAAAGCATCGTGTTTTATTAAGAAACCTCAATCTTCCGACGCATCTTTACATTTTCAAAAATGGTAGGATTGTTCCTGATTCGGTGAAAAGTTTCATTGATCCAGTCAATCAGTTCCTCCCTAGTGTCAATGGGGATAACTAACACAGTACTTTTGACATGTCCCCAGAGGTAAAAGCCAAGAGGATTGAGGATAGGGAAAGGGGGACCTGTTGCATGGCCTGCATGCTCTCCCTATCATGAACCCTCTTTTTACTTCTGGGGATATGTCAAAATTACTGTGTACGCCACCTCCGTTGACACCAAGGAAAAACTGATTGACCGGATCAATGAAGCTTTTCATGAAATCAGGAACAATCCTGTCATTTTTGAAAACGTAATGACACGTCGAAGGACAGATGTCTTTCATTGAGTCCTACCCCTCAAACACGGATTCAGAAACACACTGTACATTAGATGTAAGCTTATATACAGGGTGATTCAAAACAATCTGATGTCCTTGAAATGTCATATTCTTGAGCAAATTCTGAGACGATTTTTTGTTTTACTAAATTTTGTCCGAAACTTAGTTTTTGAGTTATAATTGAAAATAGTTAGCTACTTACGAGTTTGGTACAATGGGCAAACAAGGACGACGCAACGCGTCACAAGACACACTTCACAATTTTACAGTAAATATCATTGGAAACATTACTGTTCTTATATTGCAGTATTTTATTATCATTCGTAAATATCAATTTTTAACTTAAAAACGTTTCGGTCAAAATTTTGTAAAAGGAAAAATTTTCTCAGAATTTACTCAAGAATATGACATTCCAAGGACATCAAATTGTTTTGAATCACCCTGTATATACAGGGTGTTTGATAATAATTGCCCCATCAGTAACGTGCAGGTAGAGCGGGTTAAGCCGAGTAGAAAAGTCCTCTACCCTTTTGCGATTTTTGCAATAATTTTTGAGAAATTAATTTAAAAAGATCGGCCAATGCGCGCGAGTATTAGCGCGCTGCGAGGAAGGACGTCCCACGCAGCATTGCGGTTGGGTCGTGTCACGAAGCGAAGGAGGGGCGAGAGGAGCGGATAGCAATGTTTACATACGTCGCGGAACACTGAATTCTCATATAAAAAATAGAAAATATTATTCGTGGCACGACCCAATCGCGATGCCGCGTAGGCCGTTCTTACTCGCAGCGCGCTAATACTCGCGCGAATTGGCCGATCTTTTTTAATTAATTTCTCAATAATTATTGCGAAAATCGCGAAACGGTAGACTTTTCTACTCGGTTTAACCCGCTATACCTGTACATTACGGGTGGGGCGATTATTATCGGATACTCTGTATACTATACATTCAATATTTATATGGTAGATAGGACATACTATACTGAGTAAAAAAACCTTAGTAAACATAGGTCGAAAGCTCAACCGTTTCTGAGATATAAACATTTTTGTATGTTAGCATTATGATTGACCTACTGGCTTCTACGTGTTGTACGCGACGTGAGAAGATAATCTGTCTAAATCTTTATCTCAACATTTACAGAAGGTGTTCCACGCTGACATTGTCAGCACGATACTTTGTAACTATGTAATCACCAAATCACAAAGATCCGCAATCGCCGGTTGATGACAACTGACTGATTGCCGGTGAAATCTTCTATTATGAAGTATGTATGGAAATTGAATGAGGACATTTAGAACGCGGTTTATGAACTCTGAGATAAACATCGCATGCGACACGTAGAAGCCAGTAAGTCAATCATGATGTTGTTACGTCCGGTGGATTCCACGATTCTTTTCTTTCACAAAAACTCTTTTACTGATACAAAAAATTACGCTCTAGAACCTCTCTGCACACGACGCAAACAATAAACCAAGAAATATCTAGCAGGTGAGACTAATCTTTCGGAACAATAAAAAAAAACTAAACCATGAGAGGGATCAATAAATATTCAAGGACTAAGACCTACGTCAAAGACGAAAATTTTAAACAAAAGGTAAGAGACCCTCGAACGCTCGAAATCTAGACCATGTGCATACGGAAAACAAACAGATGGATCAAATATTCAACTCTAAGGTTCGCGCGACAGACTTAAGAGTTTAAAACAAAGGATAAGGAGAAGGACGGGGACAATAGTTTAGAGATGAAACTACAATCCGTAACAAGAACTCGTGATACTTGATACCACGTGCTCGCCTGCCAGACCACCCTCTTGTGTTATCTATTTGAGATAAATTTCAAAGGGAATAATAAAAATGTCAACTTAGCCGATCATAGCGGACTCTCCAATGGGCAGGACTTAGCTTCTAAAAACAGAAGCCTACACCAATAGACGCAATCTTCTGGACCTTCTTTTGGAAGGGTGACACCTCCAACTCATGAGAGGGGCAATAAGTAAAGATTTGATTTGTTAAAAAAGAGTTTGGTCGCCTAATGGAGAGGGTACGTGAGGAGACGCTAAGGATACGAGGATACGTGAAATCCTCCCTCGAAAATTTATTCTGTCTTCAGCTTCTGACCGATTCAGTACTCTACTCTCAACCTAACAGTCAACTATAGTTCTCGATCCATCATTTTTTTTCTTCTCCCTTGTTATTCGCGACTCTAAAGTTGTACAGAGAGCGAGTTCTACGACAACGTGAAAGAACCCAGTGGCTTTTAAGTGATAAGTGAATTGTTATCAACCAAATAACAAGGTCATCGAGCGGATCTCCGAGCCACCTTTCCAGCCAGCTTTCCGCGGACGATAGAGGGTCACTTCTCATTGATTTGTCTCATTATTCTGTACATAAAAGTATTACGGTAAGATTATCGAAAGCTAAATATTTTACGAGATATTTTATTTTTTATATGAAACTATGTCAGATTAAGATATAAAATAACTCAAAAAGTACTTTATGAAAAAATATTTTATTATAGTGTTTTGAAAAGGTCTTGATGCCAGCTACAAGAATATGATATGAGAAACTGGTGGTTCAATTTTAGAAAATCAAGTTGATCTTAAAATGACCCCTAAATTTTACTCCAAGGTCAGGGTCAAGGTCACCATCAGGTGTCCTCCTCTGAACCCTACTTTTGTATAAAACATTTTTTTCCATCTTGCTTACTTTACGAGATATTTGCGTGTATTGATTAAAATGACTCACCCTGTATATACAGGGTGGGGCATTTATATTGAGACACCTAAATATCTAAAAAAATAAAGCAAGATAGAAAGAAATGTTTCAGACAAAAGTTGTTCGGTTCTAAGGGGGACACATGATGAAAATATGGACTTGACCTTGAGTGACCTTTTCAAGATGAAGTCAATGTGATCGATGTTTTCTTAAATGGAACCCCCCTTTTTATTGCATATTTTTGTAGCTTATTTTGAGAGCTTTCTAAAACACTATAATAAAGTATTTTTTCATTAAGTACTTTTTGAGTTATTTTATATTTTAATCTGACATATTTTGATATAATATAAAAAATAAGGTCAAGTCCATATTTTCATCATGTGTCCCCCTTAGAACCGAACAACTTTTGTCTGAAACATTTCTTTCTATCTTGCTTTATTTTTTTAGATATTTAGGTGTCTCAATATAAATGCCCCAACCTGTATATGTATATACATATATATTTTATTGAATATGCATATACATTATAACATATATACAGGGTGTATCTGAAATGATGCACTAAACTTTAGGAGCGTATTCTAGAGGTCAAAATAAAACTTTTTTCTCTTATGAACATGGGTCCGCAAATGAACCCCCCTCCGAGCTAAAATTTGAAAATGTGTGAATTTCATTGTTAGGAACTTACGGCTGAAGTACGGACATTTTCTGCTTTCAATTTGCGGTTATTCGGCGATATATTTTTTTTCTGAAATACAGCCAATTTTTAATTTTTTCCCCAAACTTTAGGGGCCTCTAGCTCGGAGGAGGGTTCATTGGCAGACCCATGTTCATAGGAAAAAAAGTCTTATTTTGATCTCTAGAATATGCTCCTAAAGTTTAGTGCATCATTTCAGATACATCCTGCATAATGTCTTATTTTATAATCAATAAAATATTTTAAATGTTAAATAAACAAAATGGGGTAAATATGCATGAAAAATTACACCTCACCGATTTAATTGCCACTTAAATATGTTGTAAAAGGGAGTAATCCCCGCAAGAATCAAGTGGGGGTCGAAGTTGGTTTAGGAGATATAACAAATTAAAGTTTCACAGTTTTAATGCTATTCTTTATGTATTATAAGAAGAAATAGGGTTGTATTATAAGAAGAAATTGGATTAGGTTATATCTTCCGGAAGTAAAACCCCTCGTAGGGGGGGGCGGAACCCACTCTATCCATGCATACACTTTCCCATCCACACAACAATTCTGAAGTAGACCTCGCTTCACGTTGTAAAGTATATGCGTGGACACAGTGGATTCCGCCCCCTCTACGGGAGGGCTCACTTCCGGAAGATATAACCTAACCCAAACCCATTTTCAGTTTTAAAGGTAAAATTGAAGACATGACTCAAAAATTCATGTAGTCGCATATTGAAAGCTGTTAACGAACTACGAGAAATAGGTGAAACCGATTATTGACAAAATATCTATGATCATGTACCTATCCCGTAAATGCAAACAAATACTTTTTCCATGCCTATCCTACAACAAATACAACGTACACAAACTTCACTTTTCCTAATATTACTTTATAATACCTGAGAAAAAGCATTAAAACTATGAAACTTTAATTTGTTATATCTCCTAAAACAATTCCGACCCCTATTTGATTCTTGCGGGGAATTACTCAGAACACTCCCCCCTACAACATATTTAAGTGGTGATTAAATCGGTGAGGTGTAATCTTTTATGCATATTTATCTTAATACACAGTCCCTTTTAAAATAGTCCCTTCCTAAAGCAATGCACTTGGTCCAATGTTTTTTCTATTGCAGGAAGCAGTCTTCAAAATCATTCTCCATGAGGCTGTTTAGAGCGTTATCCATTCCACCTCCACTCGTGACCCCTAATGACGATCTTTCATGCTTTTCTTGATTTTCGGAAATAGAAAAAAGTCAGGGGGACCCGATCTGACCTCCTCCAATTTTTTTCTATTCCCCAAGATCAAGAAAGGTATGAAGGATCGTTATTGGGGGTCACGAGCGGAGGTGGAACAGTTGACGTGTGTTCTAAACAGCCTCACGGAGAATGATTTTGAAGACTGCTTCCTGCAATAGAAAAAACATTGGACCAAGTGCATTGCTTTAGGAAGGGACTATTTTAAAAGGGACCGTATTAGATAACGAATAAATGTGTTCTGTAATTGTAATAAATATTTTCTACGAACTTAATTGTCAATCCTCGTATATATGTATATACAGGATGAGGAAAAAATATGGGAATCCTGAAAAATTTCGAAAAATATAAGTTTTACAGAAAATCGTTTTGAATAAAAGTTGGGAGGTTTAAAAAGATCTATTTACTGATTGACTTATCAGTTTGGGTTTGGATGGCATCGCCAATCAGGACAAAGTCACCTTGAATTTTTTAAATGGACACCCCTATTTTTTATTACATATTCTTGTAGCCCTTGTCGACACCTTTTCAAAACACTATAACAAAGTATTTTTTCATTAAGTATTTTTCAAGTTATTTTATATCTTAATCTGACATATTTTGTGTGATATAAAAAATAAAATATCCGTAAAATATTTAGTTTTCAATAATCTTACCGTAATACTTTTATGTACAGAATAATGAGACAAATAAATTATTGTAAAAAGAAATAATTGTTTTTAAGAAAAAATATGTAATTATTTACAATGTATTTTTTTAAACAATTTTTTTTTTACACTATTTGATTTGTCTTATTATTCTGTACATAAAAGTATTACGGTAAGATTATCGAAAACTAAATATTTTACGAGAT
>NW_021852745.1:13021-36183 GCF_003651465.1 Formica exsecta | reverse complement strand
AATGGATGCAAAATATCATAGAATGCTCTTTGAATTTTTTTTTTAATTATTCTACATATATTTCTCAGAATTACGGTTATTTTATCATAATCTTGTTTGCTTACCTTATCAGCCGCTGTTGTCTTATTCCTCCGATATGAGAACATATTCTGCAATCTACTGTCTCCGATAACAGTACCGAATGATTGTCGTCAAGGAGAACCTGTCAACATTGATTAGACGGATGTTAGAGCGTCTACTTTCAACAGCATATATTATCGAGTTAACAGCGCAAATCTAATTACATCCCCGTCTAATTAGCTGTCGTTGAGCGCGTTGCGTCGTCGTGTAAACATTCGAACACGCCCGTGTCGGAACAAAGCGTGTCGCGACGATTAACGGCCTCGAATTGAATTCCGCCCTGTATCGCTTAGATCTCGGAAGGGACATGAGATAACCCCGATGACCGAGAGACAAGCAACGACCATAATTACGGGCCGCGCAAACGTATCGGATAAGGGAGGAGGGGAGGGCTGCGTATCGATAGGGGAACCGCGTATCGATAACAGGGCACAGCAATTCCACATAGTCGGTGGCGAGCCGTAGTCCTAAGGTGGGTCAACTATCGGGCAGAAACGCATCTGGTCGAAGGGAAATCCTAGATTTCCCCCGAGGACTTCTTTGAGAAGCACCAACCGACCGATGCCTCACGAGCCCCTCGCCTAGTGCCACTTTCGTGTATCGCAGTCACAAATACTACATCCGATATACTCGAATTCAATTCACGTTGATAGTCCGCTTTGCAGCTCGCGAATGATCAAAAGTAAGCAATTGGTCTTCAAAAAGCAGACTCAGAAAACGAATCATAAAATTTCTCGAATATGACTATGTAATCGTAATCGTATACAAATTTAATATACATTAGAGAGAATTTATGATATAATTACATATATAATATATATATTTTTTTGCTCTTTGTTGCAAACATCATTATCGTTTTTATCTCCCTAATTGTTGATTACATCGCGAACGCGTTTATTATTAATAAATATAATCTCTCTCTCGATATTACTTGATACGTATTAGAATAAAACCTGTACACAAAATATGTACGCGGGATGATTACATAAAAAATAACAACAGAAACTGTTTCCGAATCAACAAGCTTACATGATGTACGATCTATTTATGCGAAGAACTTATTGATTTTTTGAAATGTTGATTTTTTAAATCATAATTTAAAGAAATAAAAATCATATAAATCAGACACATTTATTATCTTACCAAAAACCTTTTGCAAAAATGAAAATACTATTCAACACGAAAATGAAACGCGCACGCAAGAGAAAGAGAGAGAGAGAGAAAGAGAGAGAGAGAGAGTAAACCCGAGAGCTTATTTACCACTCGTTAAATTCCTCCTCGCCGGTTGAATTACATGGCACATCAAAGCTCGACTGAGCACTGGAAGTGGAATCAACGTTACCAGAGTTTTCAGGTAAATACAGTAAGCTCGCGCGCCGCCTTCTGTGTGCCTGTTACCTCAATATTGAAGGATTGGAGCTCCCTTGTTTGGAAATGCTTACGAGAAATTGTCGGATGCCATGTTCGACCATAGCATGGACATACTTATGGTAAATCATGTAATATATTCTATGCAGACACGATGTATATCAGAAACTACAATCCGTTTCACTATTATATACCTTGACTCCTAGATGTTTCTGTATATTTACATATATGTCGAAAGCGTATTGTGCGTGTAAGTTACATATTGTACAATACCAATATACACAGCATTATAACGATTTCGTATCATAACACAAACTGACATATTAAAAATGTTTGATAATGCTTAATAATGAAAAAATGCAACATTAATATTAATATTTTATTATTTAATATTTAATTTATGTATATTATGAGTTCTATACAGGGTGCGGCATTTATAGTGACGCGGGCATATTTTTCGGAAACGAAGTGAGATATCAAAAAATGTTTCAGACAAAAGTTGCATGGTTTCGAGGGGGCCACATGATAAAAATATGGATTTGACCTTGAGTGACCTTTTCAAGGTGAGGTCAATATGGTCGATGTTTTCTTAAATGGAACTCCCCATTTTTTATTACATATTCTTGTAGCCCTTGTCGACACCTTTTCAAAACACTATAACAAAGTATTTTTTCATTAAGTATTTTTCAAGTTATTTTATATCTTAATCTGACATATTTTGTGTGATATAAAAAATAAAATATCCGTAAAATATTTAGTTTTCAATAATCTTACCGTAATACTTTTATGTACAGAATAATGAGACAAATAAATTATTGTAAAAAGAAATAATTGTTTTTAAAAAAATGTTTCAAACAAAAGTTGTAGGGTTCGGAGGGGGCCACATGATAAAAATATGGATTTGACCTTGAGTGACCTTTTCAAGGTGAGATCAATGTGATCGACGTTTTCTTAAATGGAACTTCCCTTTTTTATTACATATTCTTGTAGCTTATCTCGAGAGCTTTTTAAAACACTATAATAAAGTATTTTTTCATTGAGTACTTTTTGAGTTATTTTATATTTTAATCTGACATATTTTGATATAAAAGATAAAATATCTCGTAAAATATTTAGTTTTTGATAATCTTACCGTAATACTTTTATGTACAGAATAATAAGACAAATCAATTAGCATAAAAAAATAATTGTTTTTAAGAAAAAATATGTAATTATTTACAATGTATTTTTTTAAACAATTTTTTTTTTACACTATTTGATTTGTCTTATTATTCTGTACATAAAAGTATTACGATAAGATTATCGAAAACTAAATATTTTACGAGATGTTTTATTTTTTATATCAATTGATTTGTCTTATTATATTGTACATAAAGTATTACGGTAAGATTATCAAAAACTAAATATTTTACGAGGTATTTTATTTTTTATATCAAAATATGTCAGATTAAGATATAAAATAACTCGAAAAATACCTTATTATAGTGTCGAAATAAGCTACAAGAATATGCAATAAAAAATGTGTGGTTCCACTTAAAAAATTCAAGGTGACTTTGTTCTGACCTTGGCGACGACATCCAAACCCAAACTGATCAGATCAGTAAATAGATCTTTTTAAAACTCACAACTTTTATTCGAAACAATTTTCTGTAAAACTTATATTTTTCGAAATTTTTCATTTATATATATATTTTACCCGGTTTGACCTGCCTACCCGGTTTTACCCTACTTTCACCTATACATACATATATATTGTTGCGTCCTTGTATTTCATCCCTGTATCGAAAGTATGCCCGTCTCCGAGAGATCGTTTCCAAGCGCGTTGCCGGGGATTTGTTTAACAACGGCAGACATCTTGGGAGAAGAGCCGCCATTTGAGAGTCTCATGACGAATGTCATTCCATGCAGATGTATTTGCCGATTACGATTATAGTTATTATTTGTTCTGTATTCTGTGTTTAGTTGAGTTCTGTTATTAAAGTTCCTTTTGTTCTTCTAATAATGTGTATTCTTTATTCACGGCGTGGTACGCGAGTGCCGGTTGTGTTACGCGCATTCGAGATATATCGAAATAGTCCCGCGGACGCAACATTTTGGGGGCTTGTCTGGGATCGAGCAAACAATGAGCTATGGTTACAGAAAATGAGCAGCAAGATTCAACAACTGGAGTCACGACACGGAAAAGATTTCGAGCTGCGACTCTGCTCCGTACCGCAGAAATGACAACGGAAGCTGCGACATCAGGGCCGTCTTTGAAGGCGATCACTCTCCAATCTGCGCTGCGAGAGATCCGACAGCTACGCGAGAAATGGTTACAGCAGTGAGCTGACTATAAGGCACAGTTGCATCAGCGTGACGAAATGTTTCGTGGAATAGAGGAGAGACTGCGACAGCTGGACTACACCAATAACCAGCTAACTTATTTTGATAACAGAGAAATAATAGAGCGTACTGAGCGCGGAAATTTAAATAATAAAATCGGCTATAAATTGAAACCTGATAATTTCGACGGAAGTGTTCCTTTGCGAAAGTTCTTCACTCAATTCCATCTGATAGCACGGGCAAATGCGTGGTCGTCGTGTTTAAGGAGACAAGCGCGTTTCGTATTAGACGGAATTTTCGAGATCGAGAATTTAAAGTTTGAAGAATTAAAATCAAGGTTAGAATTGCGTTTTGGGGGAGGGCATTTAACCCAAATATATTACACGCAATTCACTAACAGAAAACAAAAAATTCTGAAGATTTAGCAACATTGGGCTCGGATTTGAAACGTCTCTCGCGATTGTCTTACTCCGAATGCTCACACGAAGTAAGAAATAAAATTGCTTGCGCGCAATTTATTGCTGCGTTATCAGATGGTTTTGTTAAACGCACATTACAATTAGAGGATGTGACTTCTTTGAAATCAGCTTTAGAAAGAGCAATGGCGGTTAAAGTTATTCAAGAAAATAATTTTAACAAGAGAAAGGATGACAGAAATAATTTTCAATTTAAAAATGAAAGAAATAGATTTGTATTTAATAAAAATAATAAGAATACAAAGAAAGAGGAAGGAAAAAATGGCAATAAGAATTTTGAAAAGAATAAATCTTTTAATAGAGTGCAAAAGAGTTTTGTTAAAAATAAAGAGTGCTGGCAATGTGGAGCACAGAGACACTACCGGTCAGAATGTCCTGCATTAACTAGCAAAGAAAACAAGGATTAGTCGAGCTTTACGGGGCAAGTTCGGCTAACAAGGCCAATGCCCCAAAAATCACTTATAAATATTCTTCACTAAACAAAATTAAGAAATATTTCTTTAGTTATAAGGGAAAGATTGATGGAGAATTTTGTATGTTTAAAATTGATACGGATTCCGATATCTCGATTTTAAATGAAAAATTGGTTAAGGGGCTTAACCGGCGGATCGATGAAAACTATTGTAGTTTAAAATATCCGACAGGGGAAACGGTTGTAATTCGTAATAAAGTCGTCGTGAGAGTAAAATTGGGAAGATATTCTCTAGATGTTCCTATGTTAGTAGCCAAAATTTCAGATGATTGTATTCTAGGGACTGATTTTCTTGAGGTAATCAATTTGGAAAGTCTTTGAGCCTGTTTTTGAAAATTGTGCACAATAGAATCGTGGAGAATTTTCTTGTTCTCGAATAGATTCAACAAAAAAAGTTCCTAATTTCTTGAAGAAACTTTTTGAGGAAAATTCAGAAAATTTGGATTCTGAACAGAAGAGTTTTTTGATGAGTTCTTAAATGAATTTCAGGATGTATTTTCGGAAGATATAACTGCAGGGAATTGCGAAGTTGTTGAACACAGTATTAACATAAGAGATTCTGAACCTATCAAACAAGTTCCACGTCGGGTTCCTATACATCTCAGAGGAAAGGTGGACCAGATTATTCAAGAAATGAAATCATAAGGTATGATCGAGAAATCTCAGAGTCCATGAGTTTCTCCTGTGGTATTAGTAAAGAAAAAGGATGATTCATTGAGATTTTGCGTTGACTACAGAAAGTTAAACGCCGTTACGATCAAGGATTCTTATCCACTACCACGTATTGAAGATATTTTGTATCGTTTGTCAGGGAATTCTCGGTTTTTCACACTGGATTTGAAAAGTGGGTATTGGCAGATAAAGGTTCGGTCCGAAGATAGGGAGAAGACAGCATTTTCCATAGGAAATGGATTATGGCAGTTTACCGTGATGCCATTCGGCTTGTGTAATGCTCCAGCGACTTTTGAGCGGTTAATGGAAAAAGTTCTGCGGGAAATTTTGTTTAAAATTTGTAGTATACTTAGACGATGTTATTGTCTTCAGCAAAACATATTGAGGATATGATGACTAATCTGAGGACGTTTCTTCTTCGTTTCCGTTTGAATAATTTAAAAATTAATCCAAAGAAGTGTTCTTTTTCAGGAAGAAAAGTCAAGTATCTCGACCATGTAATTTCTGAATTGGGAATTACTACGGATCCCGGAAAAGTTTCTGCTGTAAAGAATTGGCCTGTTTCTCGTACTAAGAGACAGGTACGAAGTTTTCTAGAATTTTGTTCGTACTATAGGAAATTTGTAAAAGGATTTTCATTAATAGCAAAACTCCTATTTATGCTAACTGAAAGTCAGGTTAAATTTGAATGGTCTCAGGTTTGTCAAGAAGCTTTTGAAAAACTAAAACAAAAGTTAATATCTTCGCCGATTTTATCATTTCCTACAGAGGAAGGGGACTTCATTCTTGATACTGACGCTTCGAATCATGGTGTAGGAGCAGTATTGTCGCAGATTCAAAATGGCACTGAGAAAGTTATTGCTTATTTCAGCCGAGTCTTGAGCAAGCCTGAAAGGAACTATTGCGTGACACGACGAGAATTATTAGCTATTGTGGAATCAATGAAATTTTTCCATTATTATTTATATGGAAAAAAATTCTAATTCAGACGGACCACAGTCCTCTTCGATGGTTAATGTCCTTTAAAGAGTTAGAAGGTCAGTTGGCTTGGTGGTTAGAAAAACTACAACAATACGAGTTTGAGATTGTTCATTGTAAAGGACGACTTCATCAAAATGCTGATGGTTTATCAAGACGACCTTGTGCAGAGATAAGAAGCTTTTATTGTGTCAAAGTGGAATCAAAGAAGAATTTGGTTGCTCGGATGGTCTTGGGAGAAGATAATTTAGAGGAGTGGAGGAAGAGACGATTAGAAGATCCTACTATTGCAATTTTCATCCAGAGAAAAGAATCGTGAAGGCGTCCTCTTCGACAGGAAATTGCTATGCAGGATATTTCGGCGAAAATTTATTTGTCTTATTGGGATGCTTTAATTTTGCAGGATAGAGTTTTGTTTAAGAAGTGGGAGGCTTCAAATTTGAAATCTGTTGTTTTGCAGATTATTGTGCCTAGGAAGGGCATTGATCAGATATTGGAAATGGCCCGATTCCGCATCTGGTGGACATTTTGGAATAAATAAAACGTTGAAGAAAATCCGAAAACGTTTTTATTGGGCAACATGCAAGCATAATGTAGAAGATTGATGTTATTCTTGTAAGGTTTGTATAGCAAAAAAGGTCCATCTGAAAAAGGAAAATCTCCGTTACAGGTTTACAATGTAGGTCTATTTGATAGAGTTCAAATGGATGTGCTTGGTCCTCTATTACTTCGACAGGGAACCGATATTTATTAGTTGTGATTAATTGTTTTACAAAATCGAAGCTCTTCCGTTAAAGAACATTAGAGCCAATACCGTAGCAGAAGCTTTTGTGAATCAGGTTGTTTCTCGTCATAATGTTCCTCTGGAAGTCCATACCGATTAGGGGAAGAATTTTGAGTCTTCAGTTTTTCAAGAGATGACGCGTTTATTAGTAGTAAAGAAAATCAGGAGAACTGCATTACATCTTCAACCAGATGGGCAAGTTAAAAGTCATCACCAAACGATTCTAAATTACTTGACAAAATTTATTTCAGAAAATCAGAAAGATTGGAATAAATGGATTCCAATGTACCTATTAGCTTATCGTTCGTCAAGACACGAAGCTACCGGTGTCTCTCCAGCAGAACTATATTTTGCTCAGGATTTGAGGTTACCATTGGATTTATTGCGAGGAAGTCCTCCAGAGCAAGAGAAAGAGATTTCAATTGGTAGTTATGTGAGGAAATTAAAGGAGGAATTAGAGGATATTCATAAAAATACTCGACAACGTTTAAATATTAAATCGTTTCGATCAAAGGCGCGATATGATCAAAGAGCTCGTCAAATTCATCTTGATATAGGTCAAAACGTCTGGTTCTATAACCCTCGGAGAATTAAAGGTAGGGCTCCCAAGTTACAAAGTAATTGGGAAGGCCCTTATAGAATAGTAAAAAAACTTGGTGATGTTGTTTTCTGTATTCGAAAATCGAATAGGCATAGAAGTAAAGTTGTTCATGCTGATAGGCTAGCCCCATTTTATGAAAGACAAATTTTTAATTAGGAAAGTTTATTGTAACCCGATGTAATATGTTTAAAACATTAATTATAATATTTGTTGTGCTGATAAGTGCATTATTTGGTTTCGTGTTTATTTAATTGTTCAGGGATAGACTTCGCGGAAAGTTACGAGGCGAAAGGATTGGGACTATTGGAGTGATGATCGAACTGTGAGGAAAGAAGACTGTTTCGCCCACGGTTTTTGATCCGTGGTTTTCCCGTGCGGACGAAGGGCAAATGCCGAGACAGGGACTTGGGGAATCCTCATATGAGGATGTCGAGTCCACGGTAGATACCCCCCTCTTGTCGAGAAAGAGAGATTCTCGGAAAATAGGCAGAGTACGAGGAATACCAGAGCGCAAAACCGAGAAGTACATTGACGGTCGATTAGGTCCAGTGGGGAGTAGGGGAAAGTAGGATAAAATCGGGTAGGCAGGTCAAATCGGGTACTTCTGTTCCTTCATAATAAGTACTACTATCTTTGACTAACTCGTATTATTAGTTGTAGATTGATGCCATCATTATTTTGAGATGTGCCGACGTGCACACGATATTTCTTTTTTGAAAGGAATTCAAAATTTTCGGGCCAAAAAAGATCGATATTGGGGCAACAATCGAGTCGAATTATGGACTTTTTCTACACAGAGCATCTGCTTCGGTAAAAGCAGCATTGCATTTTGTATCGTCACTTTGTACGCCGGAATATACAGCCGTCGTGTTTGTTATTTTTTTTGTAACGGTACGCTTATCCCGACGCCATGGATTGGCTCGTCGGTGTCAGGATTCGGGGAGACTCAGGCTCGCAAATCACTAGTCGGGTTATTAACAAAATAACGTTTATTATATTGATATAGATTCGTACAATCACTTATGGTCTACGGGGTGTCGCGTGGCCGCTCGGTGGTTCCAATTGTCTAGCTTCTGTGCGTCCGATCCTGAGAAGGACGGGGTGCCAGTGCTCTCTGTGGCTTATCCTGAGAAGGACTAGCTCGTGATGATGATGTGCGGCTGTGGCGGTACGCATTCTTAAAGGCTAGGCGGACAAGACTCGACTGACAATTACTCGCGAACAAGACCCGATCTTATATGATAGACGGACAAGACTCGACTGGCTCTTAGCCGTGAATGAGGCGCGGTCTTATATACTAGACGGACGAGACTGGATATAATATACTAGACGGACAAGACTCTGTAACGATACCGTTACTAGCTTCGCGGGCCGACCAGCCGCCCGCAATTCTGAGGCTCGGCGCCTATGGCGCCCCTAAACTTCCACACCCGTGTCGCGGCCCCACCGTGGGGCCGCCCCACCGCGCACCGATTCGCGTGAGTGGGAGGCCGGCCGCCGGTATATAAGGCGGTCCGGCGAGCGTAGCGTTACCAGTTCCCGATTCCGAGTCCTACCTCGTACAACTCCTAATCCGAAACCTACACCGCGTTACACCAGGCTACGGGCTACCCGTAGTTACGCCGGGCTACCCGGTTGCTGGGACGGCGCACCCTAATACCTAGCGTTACACCAGGTCACGGGCTACCCGTGGTTATGCCGGGCTTCCCGGTTGCTGGGACGGCGCATTCTTCATCCTTAGCGTTAAACCAGGTCACGGGATACCCGTGGTTATGCCGGGCTTCCCGGTTGCTGGGACGGCGCACTCTTAGTTTATAAGACCGTACCGCGCCCCGCGCACCGTTCAACCTGAACGACCGTTTATCTACCCCGCGACTGTTTCTACCATAAGACCACTTTGGTCTCCGTGTACCGTTTTGTATAAATACCGCGACCTGTTATATTGTAAGACCGTTTGTACATATACCGTGACCAGTAAAACCGTAAGACCGCTTTGGTCTCCGCGTCCTGATAAACTCTAGTACCGCCTTGTGTATATACCGCGATCCTTTTGTATCGTAAGACCACTTTGGTCACCGCTAGATATACGCTACTACCGCCCTGTACATATACCGCGACCTGTTAGGCTGTAAGATCCGCACTGTATATACCGCGCATTGTAACTGTAGAGTTAATTAGCCATTAGGATTTCCGCCAGTGTCGCGCCGACTCCACCTTTACACACGGCCTTCAGACTACTAAAGAGCGCTAGGCCTTCTAAAGATAAGTCGCCGAAAGTGCCGACGCCCCGTCCTTCTAAGGATAAGATAGTCAGGCAGTTGGAATTACATTGAAGGCCACGCGACACCCCGTAGTGTTTAAGATCAATTCTATTTGTCTTAAGATAACAATAGTTGCTTGCATGCAAACACCGCGACCCCCGAACACATCCGCCTGAGCCGCGCTCGCTTCACGAGCCTCACGCGCACCGGCCAACGCCTAGAACCGCACGCGCAAACTTCTGTACGCACCGCTCTTGCATGTTGCATTGTGCATAGCTTTCGGTGTTAAATATTTTTAATAACCGCTTAAATAAACTAATTGTTTAACAGCTTATACCAAGGTAAAGTAAGTTGGAGTTTCCCCCTTCTCCCGAATCCTGGCACCGGCGAACCTTGATCCGCGGCGTACGGGAAAGGTGAACCGTTACAACTCGATATAATGTACTAGGCGGGCAAGACTGGTGGTCACCCGGGACCAAAACGCGGGACTTGATGCTAGACGGACAAATGGTCGGTCGACAGCGTAAGCTGGTAGATTGCGGACGCGGTCTGGTACGGTGGTCCGGAAGCGCGGGCGACGAGGAGAGCACTCCTCGTCGCAGGCAGGACCGGCCGCTGAGAGCACTCGGCAAAGTGCGAGAGCACTCGCATCCCGGACCGGAGGCGGGTGATGCAAGAGAGAGCGCTCCCTTGCACCGACAGGACTGAACGCCGAGGGCGAGAGCACTCGCCCCCTAGACCAGGCAGAAGGAGCAGGATCAAGATTCGCTTCGCTGAAGACTCAGAGAGCACTCTGAGGGTGCGAACCCATGCAGCGGAATAGCGTAACGCAGAACGAGAGCGGAACCAATCACGAGCATTTTACAGTTTCGTTCCGTTTTCAGTAGTTTCTAGCGGAATAGGTTCCGCAGATTGCGTAATGTACATACACATCTATACATCTACACATGGTAGTAAAAGTTAACTTTAAAATTTTCCTTTATCTCTCAAAAATGAGTAATAATAATTGTAATAATTAATAATTTATTTCTGTTTCTGTACTGACCACGTTGCTCTACGCTGCCAATTTAACAAAATATATGTGTACATACGTACAATTCCGTCATTTTCGTTACGTGGATTTCAAGTCCCTACATCCCCATGGAGCGGAATGAGCGTAAGCAGAACGAGCAGAACGACTCTAAAATGACTTTTAAATAATGGTTTTATTGGTCGTTTTTTATTATCATGTACATAAATATTGAAATGAATGCATTCTTATTGAAAATATTGATTAAAAATGTTAAATAAGTTAAACAAGTTTCAACGTGGTTTTAACCCTTTTGAAATAATGACTCGTGATTAGTTGCGCATTGGTGCGCTCGTTACGGTCTATGGGGATGTAGGGACTTGGAATCCAGGTTGCGAAAACTATGGAACTCTCGCGATTGGTTCCGCTCTCGTTCCGCGTTACACTATTCCGCTGCATAGGTTCGCACTCTGAGGCTTCTAGCCTCCCGAGGATCGGGACCGGGACTGGTATCATGTGCTGTGCCGAGCCGGCTTATATACCCGGCCGGCGATTCCCCCCACGCTCTCTCACATCGCGTAATAAGGATGCCGTTGCTACGCAACGGCGACGCGGCGGAAATCGCGTTTGGGGCGAATTAAGATGGCGCTAAGCGCCAGCCTCGTTGCGGAGGGCGGTGCATGCCCGAGAGACTTTAGTAACGGCCCTGCCGTTACATCTTCGTGTTGGGGCAAAAGCGGGCACCTATACACCTCATGTAATAAAAAGAGGAAAAACTATTATCCTGACTTTGTCTCCCTACAAAAAACAGTTGGAAACGAAAACCACCACTCAGAAAAAGAAACCACTAAAAAAAAGCTTTTTGAGACCACTAAAGTTAAAAAATTAAATAAGAAAGTCCTACAGCAATGTAAAACAACAGGACATCTTTATTTGTGATTTTTGTCAATAGAATACATCTTTGTATTATATTTTGATTAAAATAAATCTAGATTTAATTGCACGTCTTTGTATTATATTTTGATTAAAATAAATCTAGATTTTGTAATTGCACGGTGTTTTACATGTTTTCAAATGGGTACCCGGTTTTACCTTACGGTAGGGCAAAACCGGGTATTTTGACTTCTCCAAAAAATCTTATTATCCTTGGTAACAAAATATTTTTTTTCAGCAGCTAGCCTCATTTTTTTATAGTTTAAGGTCCACTAAAGATTATTGACGGTCAGCAAAACTTTTTTTATTCTCTGATTTTTTGTAGGAAGACAAATCCAAAAAAGTACCCAGTTTTACCCTACTTTCCCCTATACATACACAACAATTGTGGGGTGGACCTCGCTTTTCTTTGGTAATTTTTGGGGGTTTTCGGTTTTTTGGGGGGTGGGGGTGATGGGGGACGGGCTCCCCCGACTGATTATCACTGTTGAAGTCACAACAAAGAGTTTTACCGAGAGATCCGATCATATTTGTCAAAATCAGAAAAGGCCTAATTCGAAATAATTACCGTTATTTTATAAAAGTAATTCCTTACCGTCACCCCGTTTTTTTTCTGGAATATAATTCGTTTTGTTACTCATTACCAATTTTTAAAAGTAACTTATTACCGTTATTGTTGTTTAAAATGGTAACGAGGCACAATTTCCGTTACTTTTTTAAGTAAAAAAAAGCGCTAAGTACATGCGCCAGTTGTGAGAAACTGTTATATGTATTGAAAGAACAGTGTTACTTTAATTTAATCTACACAAATAAATATTATTTTAAATTATTGAAAATAAAAACTTAAAAACTTAAAAATATATTTTAACAAAAAAAGTTGTACAAATATATTCTACAAATATAATGATATAAAAAATTGCGCCAACTGAAAATAAAAAATTATACAAATATTTTAATTGAAAACAATCGTATCAAAAAGTTGTTTTAATTTCTTAAAAATAATGATATTAAAAAATTGCGCTAATTCTAAATAAAAGTTTATATAAATAAAATTGGTAAATATGCATATTAGGTTACACCTCACCGATGACTTTGACTTTGACATATGTTGTCAAGGACATGATCCTGAGTAACTTTTCCTTATAACTTAACTGGCGGTCTCTTATAGTTTCTGTGAGTCATTGATGTTCACATACACATTGTTGTGCATTTACACATGACTCTGAATAACAATTGTTTGCGCTGGTTTTACTTTTGGTGATTGTACTGTAACTTTTATTTCATTATTTTTTTGACATTTTAATTTATTTATTTAATCCGATTTGACAATTAATATTTATTTTTATTTTATTTTATTTATTTGATCCGATTTGACAATTAATAAGTACTTGTTTATTATTAATATTATATACATTGTCGGTTTTTGTCATTTATTTTTGTTTTTACTTTTCAGTTATATTATTCTATATGTTTTTTGACATTTTTATATCATTTGACACATCTAATTTATTTATTTATCTTATCCGATTTGACAATTAATATGACTTAACTTATTCCAAAAGTACTTGTTTATTATTTATAATGTTTGTATTTTGTCACTTTATTTTATTTTTATTATTTTCATTATCTAATATTTGACCGTACTTATAAACCTCGAAAAAATTGATTGCGATGCGTTGTTTTTGACAACAATACTTTACTCCGCCTCACTTTGTGAATTCGACTAATTGTCACATTGTACTGTCAGAAACCAAGGCGTCAAGTTTAAATTTTAATTTTATCATCGGCTAATCTTCTAGTACAATGAGCTCTGAACGATCTCTCACGTGTAAGTTTCCTTAAAGATTGTTCATATACGCGTTCTAATATTGTCATCTGTAAAAAACCGCCCCGATTACTTGCAGGCATCGTGGAAAATGTAACGTGCCATCGTGCTTACAACGTGATCTGCTGATGATGGCCAAAAGAAGGGCCGAAACGTTCGCTTACATCTTTTTAATTTTTTAATTTTTTAATTTTTTTAACTTTTATTTTTAATTCTTTAAATCTTAATGTTAATTTTTATTTAATTAATTGACCATAAATAAACACCCACTGTATGGTCATCAAGTAACCGTACTAATTTATTTGCGCCAGGCTTACGGCGCTGACTCCTATTGCCATTCTACATTTAATTTATTAATTACTCGGAGCCTTTCTAAACTAATTTTATTTTATTTTAATTACACGCTGGCTGAAAAATGCGTTTAACATATTCATTTTTTGAAACTATTTGCTATCTTTACGGGAGAACTGCTGTCGGGTTGTTAAAGTTATGGATTAAATATCGGAAAACCATTATTGTTAGCGGTTTAAGAATTGCGTTCTTGCGAAAATGCATTAGGCTTGATTTAACTCTACCACATATGAGCGGTTTCTTGACAAATTTTGAAAAAGGTTTATACTCATATAGATCCATCACTGATTTTAAAAGATCGAAGAACCACTTTGTCGGAAGGATGCTACGTATTGAGATGAGTGACGCATATAGTCGTTTAAGATCCACTCAGACTCATATTTTTAAATTTTGTAACTCTGTTTATTCTCACATTCCCGTTTCCGTCTGCAACTCCTTTTTTATGAGACAGGAAGGCCCTTTATATTCTTTTTGTAAAAAGAACGGAACAGACTGGACAAAAAACTCAAATACTTGGTTAAACAAAAAAACAATAAGGGAAATATCAATCCTATCCGATATTTTTCTCGCATCCCCTCTCCTCAACCGGATCTGAACGGGCCGTTAAATCCTTCTTACTCTCTCAAAGCTATTAATAATTCTTATAATTCCACTAAAAAGCTTGAGATCAACGTCGACTCGAACAATTTTGCCGAGCGCCAATCCATCTCGAGCATCACAGATAATTGGTTTGTAAATCTATCTTCCATTTCTATCCCCAAAGATATTCAAGCATTCCTACAGTTGGGCGAAAACTTTAGCCTCCCGGTTTTGGATTCCGCTAAATTAACTGTGGAATTTATAAAAAACGTGGAAAATAACATAAGACATCTTCCAGTCATCTCACAAATTATCCATTAAGAACCGCTCAGCACACCTCATCAACAAACTATCTTCTTATTCACCCCCGAATTGCACCTTGAATATTGATTTGAAACAACTTTGCTTGAACACAAAAAAATTTTTTAGAAACAATACGAACTTAATCCTTACTAGAGCAGATAAGGGAAATGTCACAGTGGCACTAGATAGAGATAATTATATTAATAAAATGGTAAATCTATTATCAGATACCGATACTTATACTATCATTACAAAAGACCCGACAAAAAAACTTACTAACGACTCACGGAAATTACTCAATGGATGGAAACAGTCGGGTTTTATCTCACCTATTACATATAGATTCTTGTATGTGAGTGATGGGACATTATCTAGAGCTTATGGGCTTCCCAAAATCCATAAGCAAAACTGTCCTTTTTGAATAATTGTATCGTACCTGAACAGTTATTTATACAAATTGTCGGCTTATCTCCACAAAATTATGTTTAACAGTGTCCCTACAGCTCACAGTCATATATTGAATAGTTTCCATATAGACTCGCTGACATTTCCATCAACCATAA
Source organism: Formica exsecta (assembly GCF_003651465.1). Taxonomy (NCBI): domain Eukaryota; kingdom Metazoa; phylum Arthropoda; class Insecta; order Hymenoptera; family Formicidae; genus Formica; species Formica exsecta. The sequence continues at coordinate 20,566 of NW_021852745.1, read as the reverse complement.
TTTCACACTGATTTCATTAGATATTGTTTCTCTTTTCATTAATATTCCGATTGAACTTGCAATCGACAGTGTCTACAAAAGATGGGAGTTCATATCGACTAATTGCACATTACCGCTCCCTGAGTTCATTTCAGCTGTTAAATTCGTACTTAACTCTACATTTTTCACATTCAACGGAGTGATCTGTCAACAGACCTATGGCACTCCCATGGGCTCCCCGTTGTCCCCGATCATAGCAAATATTGTATTCCAGGACTTGGAGGAAAAGGCGTTGGCGGCTTTGACCTTCACTCCGCCTTTTTATGTTAGATACGTGGATAATATTGCCTTAGCGGTTCCATCTTCACTTCTTGAATACACTCTGAATATTTTTAATTCGTTCCACCCGAGAATGCAATTTACAATCGAGATCGGGACAGGAAATAAACTTAATTTTTTAGATGTCACAATGATCTTAAGTGACAACTGCCTAATATTTGATTGGTTCCATAAGCCAACGTTCTCGGGTAGATATCTCAACTTTTTATCTCAACATCCTATTTGCCAAAAACGAGACACAATTGTTGGATTGACCGATAGAGTTTTTTTATTGTCACACCATCGATTCCACCAAAAAAAATCTCATTTTCATCATCAACATTCTCTTGAATAATAATTATCCTATTAATTTTATATTCCAGACTATACATGACCGTCTCAAATTTTTAATATTAGGTGTACAAATAAGTTTCCGCCGTTTTTTATCAAAAGTTGGGCATTTATTGTGAAAGAACGGAACCTAATGTTTTATTTGAAGTATTGTCCATCGCTTGCCACTACTTTTTCCCATCTTTCTGGCAGCATACGGATACCGCGTCGGAAGAATGCTTCATCTTTTGAGGCTATCCACGAATCGACCCACATTTTGGTATCTTCATAAGATGTGAAGTGTTGCTCAGACAGGCCATGCGCCATCGATCTAAACATGTGGAAATTAGAAGGAGCAATGTCTGGTGAATACGGCGGGTAGGGTAAAATTTCCCAATTGAGTGTTTCCAAATAGGTTTTGACCGGCGCCGCAACATGTGGACGAGCATTATCATGCAGGAGAATAACTTTGTCGTGTCTGGAGTAGTGGGTGCACTTTTCCTTGAGTGCTCGACTCAATCTCATCAATTGTGTTCGGTAGACAGCCCCAGTAATGGTTTCGTTCGGTTTGAGCAACTCATAATACACGACACCAAGCTGATCCCACCAAATGCATAACAAGAGTTTTTTTCCATGAATATTTGGCTTAGCTGTAGATGTTGAAGCATGGCCAAGTGGTCCCCATGATTTCTTCCTTTTTGGATTATCATAGTGGATCCATTTTTCATCACCAGTGACTATACGGTGCAGAAAACCCTTTCATTTATGCCTGGCAAGCAGTATTTCACATGTGAACAATCGGCGTTCAACGTTTCTCGGCGTCAGTTCATATGGAACCCAATTTCCTTGTTTTTGAATCAATCCCAATGATTTCAACCGATGTGAAATTGCTTGTATAGTCACTCCCAATGTAAGTGCAAGTTCTTCTTGCGTTTGGCACGAATCTTGATCCAATAATGCTTCCAATTCCGCGTCTTCATACACTTTCGGCCTTCCGCTACGTTCTTTGTCTTCGATGTCAAATTCACCGTTCTTAAACTTTTGAAACCACTCACGACAACTTCTCTCACTTAAGGCAGCCTCACCATATGCTTCTACAAGCAATCGATACGCCTCAGCTGCAGATTTCTTCAAATTGAAGAAGTAAATCAAAAGTTCCCGCAAATGACGCTTATTCGGATCAAAACTCGACATTCTCGCACACAAAAGAATATATTATACTGATAAAAAATCACTAATATTTTAAGGTTATGTTATTGACTGATGTCCAATCTTACGATAAGGACGTTTTACATCTGACAATTTTAACCATAACTTATTGGTGGCGCCAACTTTTGTCAAACGGCGGAAACTTATTTGTACACCTAATAAATAACCCAAAAACTATTAAACAAGACTTGTCCAACGAAATTAAAAATGATGAAAATAAAAATTTCAAATATTTTACAATTTCGTTTGTTCCGTCTATATCCGAACAATTCAAAAATATTGTTAAAGACCTCGACGTCAGACCATCGTATTACAGCCTCAATAAACTGCATCAGTTTATCAAGGTGCCTAAAGATAGTTTACCAAAGCCATCTACTAACAACGTAGTTTACAAAATTAACTGTAATGACTGTGATGCCTCATACGTGGGCCAAACAAGTAGGAAATTAGAAACAAGGATTAAAGAACATCGTGATCACATACGAAGAAATACATCCAGTCACTCGGTCATAATAGGTCATAGATTGTCGTATAATCACGAGTTTAGATGGAATGAAGTTGAGGTCTTGGATAGGGAATCTCACTTTAATAAACGCCTCATTTCCGAAATGCTACACATAAAAAGACAAAGGAGTAGCCTGAATTTGCAGACGGATACGGAATGCTTACATGAGACTTATGTTACTGCGACTGAAAAAATCCCTAAAGGTTAATCGCAGCATTGATGTTCGCATACACATTGTTTTGCATTTATTTTTATTTTTATTATTTTCATTATCTAATATTTGACCGTACTTATAAACCTCGAAAAAATTGTTTCCGATGCGTTGTTTTTGACAACAATACTTTGCTCCGGCTCACTTTGTGAATTCGACTAATTGTCACATTGTACTGTCAGAAACCAAGGCGTCAAGTTTAAATTTTAATTTTATCATCGGCTAGTGCAATGAGCTCTGAACGATCTCTCACGTGTAAGTTTCCTTAAAGATTGTTCATATACGCGTTCTAATATTGTCATCTGTAAAAAACCACCCCGATTACTTGCAGGCATCGTTGAAAATGTAACGTGCCATCGTGCTTGCAATGTGATCGGATCTTGAACTTTTTTAATTTTATTATTAGTCCGTGCGCTGATGATGGCCAAAAGAAGGGCCGAAACGTTCGCTTACATCTTTTTAATTTTTTAATTTTTTAATTTTTTTTAATTTTAATGTTTAATTCTTTAAATCTTAACGTTAATTTTTATTTAATTAATTGACCATAAATAAACACCCACTGTATGGTCATCAAGTAACCGTACTAATTTATTTACACCAGACTTACGGCGCTGGCTCCTATTGCCATTCTACATTTAATTTATTAATTTTTTAAATAACATGTTAAGGTCACATAATAATCACTTTCGAATAATACTAATACTGGCGGTACTGTACTTTTCAAGCCTGATAACTTGGAAAATACTTAATGGAAAGGAACTTTACTATAGTGTTTTGAAAAACTCTTAAAATAAGCTACAAGAATAGGCAATCAGAAATGGGGGATTCCATTAAAAAATTTTAAAGTTATTTTTACGTGACCTTGACAATACTATTCAAGGTCATAATAATATTGCTATGTAATGCGTCACATAAAACTCTACAATTTTTATATGGAACATTTTTTTCTAAAATGCGTATTTTTCAAAATATTAAGGGGTTTCGATACTTCTTGTATACCCGTATAATTCAAAAACTGGACATAGAGAGTTTCTGTAACTTGACATTTTTGATCAGGGACACAAGAACTATAACATATCACAAATTCAAGCAAATTGATCGAAAACGTTTTTTTCATATGAATCGTGCGTGGTCCTTTGTAACAAAATTTGTAACAAAATTCGTTACAAGCGCAACGTGTTACTTCTCAGCTTTGTATGTGTGTATATATATGTATATATTTAAATACCGTGTTCAATCGCCTTCTCGATAATATCCATATAATTGTGATCGATCAGTTTCACGATTTCGAGCTCGTTCGTTTTTTCCATATTGCGGATCCATTTATTGGTTTGACCCTGCGGATCAATAAACAGGCTCCATCTATTCGAATTATCCATTATAATGGCATTTTCAATGGAGAAGGCGTCTCGTGGCAAACCGAATATATTCCAAGAATTAATCTTGATTTCCGAGCCCAATATTTCGACAAAGTTGTATTCTTGCGAGCAAGGTATATTCGAATTCATTACGTGCACCCGCCATTTTTCTAAACACTCGATGCGAAAAATGGCTGTGAAGGGTCCTAGATATGCAATCATACCGCAAGATATCAGGATATCGCCAGGCAGTGCTTTGAACGACATTTGCAGTTTTTCAGCGATTGCAGTCCAACGATCCTTTTCTCCGCCTAATCCGCTGATCAGCTTTTCCGCACGGATGAGTTTATTTCTACAACTTGTCACCTATTGCAAGCTATCATTAATATACGAGGTCTGACAATAAAGTAAGGAAACTGATCTTTTTCTTTTATATTGGCAACCCTGTAGCTTGTTATTTGTAATCATATTTGACCTTGGTCCTTTTCCCATTCCAGCTTCAATTGGCATGACTCTGCATTTTGTCAATCTGGAGTAGCTGCTTGAGATGTTAAGACGGATTTGTGTTTTTTGTAACAAAAATAGGATCGTACAGCGGTACACCATTCTGGAAAATTCTGCAATCATTTTAATTGTTAATCTTCGATCGAATTGTACAAGTTTCTTCACTTTGACTGAATTATCGTCTCTCCATGTTATTGATGGATGTCCACTTAATGATGGATGACCGCGCTGTTAGTCTTCAATAACAGTTCTGCTTTCAGAAAATGTTTTATGCCAGCAAAAGACTTGTGCTCGTTTCCAAAAGCTTTCCATATGTTCATAGTATTATCATCTAGTTTCACATAAAAAAGATGGCATATCGCTATGCAATATTATGCCATCTTTTTTTCGTTAGAAACACAAACTCGTCTTAACATCTCAAGTAGCCATTCCAGACTGACAGAATGCAAGGCCATGCCAGCTGGAGCTGGAACAAGGAAGAATCAAAGTCAAACATATCAGAGGTAAAAAACCTGCAGAATTGCCAATATAAGAGGAAAAATGTCAGTTTCATTATTTTATTGTCAGATCTCGTATGATTGTAATACATAAAAACAAAAAATATACTACCTATTTGTAGAACAATAAAAAAGTTAATAATTTTACATATAATAAAATAACAAAAATCAAAAAAATAGAATAAAAATTTTTTAGATAAAGTTTTGTTTTTAAGAAACAGTTTTTACATCAACAAAATAATAATCTTTACATAAAGAAATTAATGTTATTTGTTATATCTTTTCAAAGGACCCCGCACGTTTCCTATGGAAAAGTGACCCCGGTCAAATTGCTCCGTTCTGAAATATGTTGTAGTTTTTATAATTCTAAACAAATTTTTCCTTTGTCAGAACCACGTAAAATCAAAGGGTAGAGAAATATGGAGCTCTGAAGTCATAGAATCTGAGTATCTGTGATATCTCTTTCAGATAAACAGATGACTTTTTTATGTGTAATGGGTACATATGCACGTGTATTCGTGAATGTTATGTGCGTGTGCGTGCGTGCGTGCGTGCGTATATGAATATTTGTTTGTTGGGATTAGATTAGGTTAGTAGTTTTATGAGTGCAAGTGTATTCATGAAACACTTTATATACATACTAGCACAACGCAACGCGCGCCATTTATTCTTTTTCACTAAACATTTGTAACGATATATACACAAAATAACTGTCAAAATATGCAATGACAGCCGCTCACGAAGTAAGCGCAATGACAGAACCAAAGAGGATTAGATAGAGTGGATGGTAAGCGTATACAGCGATCAATGCCATCTACCGAGTCTGATGCCCAATTACTTAACTTCTTCTTGTTCAAATTCGATCGCAACTATTAAAATTTATTATGTAACACATTTCACTTTGATCAAAAAGTGACATTGATTGCATGAAATAAGTGCTTCCATCAATACGAATTCTATATCGCGTAATATCGGGAATGGGAGATATACACTTAGGGCATCAGACTCGCGAGAGGGCACTGAAAACTGTATACGCAAAAATACATTACGCTCTTATGGGACCTTCTACTCTATCTAATTCTTTTTGGATAGAACCAATCAGCATCGCAGAAAAGAGGCAACAATACACTTCGAGACTTTCGAGTATCGACATAACATGCCTCTTTTAGATAGGGATACACGCATGCGCGCGCGCGCGCATACACACAATCGCATGCACACACGCTCGCACTCACACGCACACAATATTTACGAATACACGTGCATATGTACCCATTACACACAAAAAAGGCATCAGGTTATCTAAAAGAGATATGGCATACTCTGAAACGCAATTTTCGGTATGGCGTTTAGCTCCTTCAGCGATTCTGTCTTTATCTCCTCAATGTTGGCAAAACGTCGTCCTTTCATGGTTTTTTTTATCTTCGGAAATAGGAAGAAGTCGCAGGGGGCCATGTCCGGCAAATACGGAGGTTGAGTTATCTGAAAGAAATATGGCAGACACTCAAATTCTATGACTTCAGAGCTCCATATTTCTCTACCCTTTGATTTTACGTGCTTATGACACAGGAAAAATTTGTTCAGAATTATAAAAACTACAACATATTTTAGAACGGAGCAATTTGACCGGGGTCATTTTTCCATAGAAAACGTGCAGGGTCCTTTGAATAATGTATAATATACGAAGTTTGATAAAAAAATACGCGGAATTTTTGTTTTTCTCAAAAAATCTTTATTTATTCATCAATATTAATTTTGTCCCCTTCAAAGTAGTCCCCATTAGATATAATACACTTGTGCCAGCGTTTTTTCCAATCTTCGAAGCACTTCTGAAACGCAATTTTCGGTATGGCGTTTAGCTCCTTCAGCGATTCTGTCTTTATCTCCTCAATGTTGGCAAAACGTCGTCCTTTCATGGTTTTTTTTATCTTCGGAAATAGGAAGAAGTCGCAGGGGGCCATGTCCGGCAAATACGGAGGTTGAGGCATTATAACGGTGTTGTTTTTGGCCAAAAATTCACGAACAAGCAGTGAAGTGTGAGCAAGTGCATTATCATGGTGCAATTGCCATGAGTTGTTTCGCCACAAATCCGGGCGCTTTTTTCGGATCGCTTTACGCAAACGGCGTAGAACTTCCAGGTAGTACTTCTTATTGACCGTACGACCTGGTGGCAAGAACTCATGATATACTATGCCGTTGAAATCGAAGAAAACAGTGAGCAGAACCTTCACATTCGATCGAACTTGACGATTTTTTTTCGGTCTTGGCTCTTCAGGAAGCTTCCATTGGGACGATTGGGCCTTAGTTTCGACATTATATCCGTACACCCATGTTTCATCACCAGTTATGACTCGTTTGAGCAGTTCTGGATCGTCGTTGACTTCATTCAGCAACTCCTGAGCAATGCCCATTCGGCACTGCTTTTGGTCGAAATTCAACAATTTCGGAACAAATTTTGCTGCCACACATCTCAGGCCCAAAACATCCGAAAAAATTGCTTGGCATGAGCCAAATGATATGCCAACATCATCAGCAACCTCTCTGATAGTGATTCGGCGATTGTCCATAATCATTTTCTTCACTTTTCCGACGTTGTCATCGGTTGTTGATGTGCTGGAGCGTCCAGGGCGCTCG
>NW_021852745.1:8232-12796 GCF_003651465.1 Formica exsecta | reverse complement strand
GTACGTGTATATATGAATATTTATTCGTTTGGGATTAGATTAAGTTAGTGGTTTTATAAGTGCGAGTGTATTCATGAAACACTTTGTATATATACGCGCGCGCGCACACACACACACACACACACAGGATTGCACGCACGGATACACAACATTCACGAATATACGTGCATATGTACCCATTACACATAAAAAAAGGCATCAGGTTATCTGAAAGAGATATGGCATACTCAGATTCTATGACTTCAGAGCTCCATATTTCTCTACCCTTTGATTTTACGTGCTTATGACACAGGAAAAATTTGTTCAGAATTATAAAAACTACAACATATTTTAGAACGGAGCAATTTGACCGGGGTCATTTTTCCATAGAAAACGTGCAGGGTCCTTTGAATAATGTATAATATACGAAGTTTGATAAAAAAATACGCGGAATTTTTGTTTTTCTCAAAAAATCTTTATTTATTCATCAATATTAATTTTGTCCCCTTCAAAGTAGTCCCCATTAGATATAATACACTTGTGCCAGCGCTTTTTCCAATCTTCGAAGCACTTCTGGAACGCAATTTTCGGTATGGCGTTTAGCTCCTTCAGCGATTCTGTCTTTATCTCCTCAATGTTGGCAAAGTCCTTTCCTTTCATGGTTTTTTTTATCTTCGGAAATAGGAAGAAGTCGCAGGGGGCCATGTCCGGCAAATACGGAGGTTGAGGCATCGGTGTTGTTTTGTTTTTGGCCAAAAATTCACGAACAAGCAGTGAAGTGTGAGCAGATGCATTATCATGGTGCAATTGCCATGAGTTGTTTCGTCACAAATCCGGGCGTTTTTTTTATCGCTTCACGTAGAACTTGTAGAACTTCCAGGTAGTACTTCTTATTGACCGTACGACCTGGTGGCAAGAACTCATGATATACTATGCCGTTGAAATCGGTGAGCAGAATGAGCAGAACCTTCACATTCGATCGAACTTGACGATTTTTTTTCGGTCTTGGCTCTTCAGGAAGCTTCCATTGGGACGATTGGGCCTTAGTTTCGACATTATATCCGTACACCCATGTTTCATCACCAGTTATGACTCGTTTGAGCAGTTCTGGATCGTCGTTGACTTCATTCAGCAACTCCTGAGCAATGCCCATTCGGCACTGCTTTTGGTCGAAATTCAACAATTTCGGAACAAATTTTGCTGCCACACATCTCAGGCCCAAAACATCCGAAAAAATTGCTTGGCATGAGCCAAATGATATGCCAACATCATCAGCAACCTCTCTGATAGTGATTCGGCGATTGTCCATAATCATTTTCTTCACTTTTCCGACGTTGTCATCGGTTGTTGATGTGCTGGAGCGTCCAGGGCGCTCGCCATTTTCAACGTCTTTACGGCCCTCTTGGAAACATTTGTACCACTTGTAAACGCTTGTTTTATTCATAGAAGACTCGCCAAAAGCAACATTCAACATTTCCAATACGGTGCTGCACTTTATTCCATTCTTAAAGCAAAATTTAATGCAAAATCTTTGTTCCATTTTTTCCACAAGTAAAAAATCGCCGAGCACACCAAAACACATGTAACCTTTTCGACAGCCAACAATAAAGTAAGCATCCAATATGGCTACCGATTTCAAGATACGTCAGGAACAAGTGTATCAACACAACAGAAAAAAATTATGACAATTGGACTTATACAGCCCGCAAAATTCAAAAATTCCGCGTATTTTTTGATCAAATCTCGTATATTATACAATGCTATCAAAATATAGCATAATAAATACAAAGATATAGGATAAGCATAATACAAATATAGGATAAGCATAATAAATCAAGCGACGCGGTAGCGTCGCGACGCCAAGTATATAAAAAAATTGTTTCCGGCTTGTCAATAGTTTTGATTATATACAGGGGCCGCGACGCTACCAAATAGCTTATACGGAATTTTACGTCTAATAAACTTTCGATTAAAATAGCTCAGGAACTGAAGTCGTAATCAAAAGCTAACAGCACTTTTATTATATAATGTGGATATAAACTTTCGATTGCGACCAGTTCGAATAAGATTGGTGCAGTCAATCCTGAGAAATGATAATCGTATACCAGAAATGTGACATTTTCATTTTTCTCCTAGATAAGAATAATCAGACTCACGTACGTATGCTTGCACGCACACACGCAAAGCGATTTTGTCCCTCAAAGCGCGTTTGCAGCACTCATGTATGATTATTCGTTTGATGTGCAAAACGCTTTAAGAGACAAAATCATATGTGAATGTGTGTGCATACGTGTGAAATAATAATGTTTATATTTTATAAGAGTACGCGCGGAGTATAATACAACAAGAAGAAAAGTGATAAAATGATTAATGTTATGAGAATATCGTGGAATAGTGCAACAACACAAGGAAAAAAAGTGATAAAGTAAAAAGAAATTATTAACGCGGGATAGTGCAAAAAAGAGAAGTGATTTCTTGCAATCGATGTTATATTGAGCAAAATTAGGTTATATTAGCAAAAGTGAGCGAATGCTTTACACACAGTGCTTGAGTGAATCTGTACATTATCAGTTAATATATTTGTGATAAATACATTGTTGGAAAATGATTGTGGAAGAATCGAAGGAATATTTGAAGATTGTGGCTGACCATGTTTTCGGTAACGATAAGCTGGTAATTATATGCGCGAACGCGCGTTCATCTATATAATGTTTATTTATATTTTATATATAAATGTAATTAATGCATAATTAATATTTTTAGGTTAACTGACAAATGGCTAAGCAATGAGTTGCATGTTTATATTAATATAGCAAAACAAGTCTTGCAGGAATTGTATCAAAAATATTACATAGACAATTGAATTGAAAGCATCAGAATTAGAGTCTGAAATAGAAAGCATTAGTCAAAGAAGAGAACTATGGTAATAATTTTGTTTATAAATTATATAATAAAGGTTATTTATTTTTTGGACTAAATACTTTAAGGACAAAATTTAGTGTATTTAATTTTTTTGACATAATGGTTGAACTCATTTTTTAAAGTAAGGAGAAACTTGAGCATGGAAATTGATGGTATATTCGGAGCTATTTATATCATAGCTATTTATTATATGGAGATATTTATATGGAGTTGCCTTTTGCAATATAATGTTATCGAAGAGTATTAGAATATCTGTCATCGACAAATATAATTCAAATTTGAATCAAAATGAGAAGGAAGAGTCGGTTAATGATTTTATTAGAGGATCGTATAAAAGTTTGTAATAATTTGGCAGCTGCGTTGATTAAAACAGAAACCTACGCTGCAGCTTTAAAAAATGTGAAACATGTTTCAAGGTGTCAACCACAAAATGTTAAAGCACTATTTAGGAAAGGTATTGCAAAAATCCTAATTTTTTTATTTACTATATTTAATCTTTTCTTTTAAATAAGTTGTGTATATTCTTGATTTATATTTTACATATGGAAAATTTAAATATTTGTGTATATATATTGTGCGTATTGTAGGAACAATACAAATATGTGTATACATATATTATGCATATCATAGGAACAATATTGAGACACAAAGGGGAATATGCAAAAGCTTATGCAATCTCTCTCTCCATTGAAATTCAAAAATTAAATCCAGAAATGAAGATATTTACTACAGAATTAATAGCTTTAAAGGACAAAATTGCTAAAGACACAGAAAAAAAGTACCTATATCCTTTATTTAATTACTTGCTTTTATTATCTACTTTTATATCCTTCGATAAAATTAAAGTATCTTTAACTACACCTAACATTTTACGACGAACTATAAATGTTTTTCTTTTTCTGCATCTTTAGCGATTTCATCCTTTAAGGTTATTAATTCTGTAATAAATATCTTTGTTTCTGGATTTAATTTTTGAATTTCAGAAGAGAGAGAGAGATTGCATAAGCTTTTGCATATTTCCCTTTGTGTCTTAATATTGTTCCTACGATACGCTTAATATATATACATACATATTTAAATTTTTCATATGTAAAATATAAATCAAGAATATATACAACTTATTTTTAAAAAATAGTTTAAATATAGCAAATAAAAGAAAATTTGATATTTTGCAATACCTTTTCTAAATAGTGCTTTCACATTTTGTGATTGACATCTCAAAACATGTTTCACATTTTCTAAAACTGCATTGTAGACTTATGTTTTAATCAATGCAGCTGCCAAATTATTATAAACTCTTATATTATCTTCTAATAAAATCTGCATTTCAGCATCACTAACCGATTCGTCCTCCTCATTTTGATTCAAATTTGAACTACTTTTTGTTGATGACATATTTTAATGCTCTCAGATAACATTATATTGCAAAAGGCCTCCGAATAAATCATCAGTTTCACGTTTCTCATTGCTTTAAAAAAAATGTTCAACCATTATGTCAAGAAAAGTTAAATAGATTAAGTCTTGTCCTTAAAGTATTTAGTCCAAGAAAATAAATAACCTTTATTATATTATTTATAAACAAAATTATTACCATATTTCTCTTCTTTGACTAATGTTTTCTATTTCAACTCTGATGCTTTCAATTTAATTGTATAGGTAATAT
>NW_021852745.1:0-8109 GCF_003651465.1 Formica exsecta | reverse complement strand
ATAATACCTTTCCTAAATAGTGCTTTAACATTTTGTGGTTGACACCTCAAAACATGTTTCACATTTTCTAAAGCTGCATTGCAGACTTGTGTTTTAATCAATGCAACTGCTAAATTATTATAAACTCTTATACTATCTTCTAATAAAATCTGCATTTCAGCATCACTAACCGATTCATCCTCCTCATTTTGATTCAAATTGAAACTACTTTTTGTTGATGACATATTTTAATGCTCTCAGATAACATTATATTGCAAAAGGTATCCGAATAAATCATCAATTTCCACATTCATGTTTCTTATTGTTTTAAAAAAATAAGTTCAACCATTATGTCAAGAAAAGTTAAATAGATTAAGTCTTGTCCTTAAAGTATTTAGTCCAAGAAAATAAATAACCTTTATTATATAATTTATAAATAAAATTTATTATTATATCTTATGTGTCTTCTTTGACTGATGGTTAACATTTTTATTTCAGGCTCTAATTCTGACGCTTTCAATTCAGTTATATATGTAATATTTTTGATAAAATTCCCACAAGATTTGTTTTGTTATATTAACATAAACATGCAACTCATTGCTTAGCTATTTGTAAATGACCTAAAAATGTTAAAAATAACGGGGTAACTCCCATAAAATCAAAACAAATAATTAAGAATAGGCTTAAGGAGCAATATTTAATGATAAGCGCACGCGAGTGTCTTAACGGAAAGCTATTAAATCAGACATCTCACAATATACAAAACGCGAATCGCAAACATAAATAACCCTATGTAAATAACGATCAAAAATTAAACATCTCATAAATAATAAACAAGACGTGAATCGCGAATATAAATAACTGTCAGTATAACTAATCAAACGTTTCTGTCCTCGACTGGACTCTCTTCAATGATACAATAAGTTAAATGAGTACGTGATACATAAAATTAATCAAATACAAACGGTCAATAGGTAAAAAGAGACATTGTCAAGAATTGCTCCTGGACGCTCCAATAGCACGCCAACGTATATCAAACCTTATCCACCACAAAGTTTTCCCTAGAACTTGTAACGATGCACCTCCCATCGTTACCAGGCAGTTGACCAGTCGGAAGTCTGCCGCTCGGCGAACATCAGCCGGGCAGGGGCAGAGGCGCTCAGCGCCCTTTTTTATAATCGTTGCGAGATATCTGAGATCACCGTACAGCCGTTATACGGCTGCCGTTACGGCCCGTACCGATACCGAGAACCGCCGAGCGCTTCCGGAAAGCATCGAGTGCTCAACCGCCAAAACGCCGCGTCGTTTTCCCGCCGGAGGGTAACGGCGCGTTAACCGTTAATTACCGCCGCCGAAAACAACGCGTGATTATCCCCTCCATAGGAAAACGCAGTTACCGTTATACTCCCGATATAAAAAGGCAGCCGAAATAGATCTCAGCACTAGACACTGATGCCAGAATTGAGACGCGAGCAACACAACTCCGTAATGGTGGGGATACACACACAAGCGTAAACCGTGTGCATGTAATGCGCTTTGCGATTCCCAAAATGTGTTTAAATCGAAAAGTTTCTATTACTAATTTATGTGATAAATATTGTGATATTCTTAATATTTCTAAAGTTTTACAGGAGTATGAGTTGATAAGCTCATATTTTTTAAATCAAGAGAAGACTCTTCTAGAAAATCTAAATATTTTTGAATTTTGGACAAAATTAAGAAATATAAAAAATTTCAATGATGAATATTATTTTAGAAATATATGCAAACTTGCAGATATTGTTTTGGCTTTGCCGCATTCTAATGCAGATGTAGAAAGATCAGATTACATAGTTTTGGTGGTTAGACCAATTGTATCATACAGAAAACATTATAAATATAAAGAAACAAAGCGTAGGGAAAAGTAGGGATTTTGTATCGGGTTAGTAGGGACAAGATCTTTTAGACCGGTGGCAACACTGTCCTTATGTAACGTCCCGCTTTCGCGAGGCGGAGACGGATAACTCGGTCGGAATCCTGGGCTCGTGAAAGGGATATCGAGACACGAATGACATTATGTATTGTAAAAATATAATTTATTGTTTGAGTGTGTAGGTGTTATACAGCGAGAGTGTGTGCGCGCGAATGTACAATATAAATATGTGTGTGCGTCACGGTGTAAATGTCCGTGTGAGTGCGAGCACGTATAAGGTACGTGTACGGATGTATGCGGTGTGTATGTACGCGAGTTTGCAATGCCGGGGGTGCATTCAACGCACCGCGATTGCGCGCAGCGCGATTCGCGCTTTCGGGTGTTCGGTCGAATATCGATTATAAATCGCGTCGCGTAAATCCGGCAGAAGCCGTTAGCTGTCGGATCGTGAGTTTTCGGGCGCGCCGGTGGGCGGTCCTTATCCGCGCTTATCGATCCGGTACGTCGATCGGTGTCGCGGCAGGGCGCGGATCGTCCTTCGGCGCGGGACGTATTGCTTCCGAAATAATGGCGCGTCGGCCTTAATTATGGCGGCTAACAGTCGGTCCGTCGAGATGTATTACGGTCAGATTTTATTTGCGTATCGCGGGTGCGGATTGCGAGATGCGTCGGCCGACGAGAACTCCCGTCCGCGGTAGGGAACTCCTTTGCCACGAGAAGGCTGCCGATGCACGAGGTAGACGGAAAACTAGCGAGGGGCCGAGCACTCTCGGCTGGGTCGAGTACGCCCGATCCCGTATACCTCTTAATTGCGGTGGTGTCAGGATTGCTCGTAGAATTATATGTGCGAGTACGTATAATGTATGTGTGCGAGAACGTATAAATTATATGTGCGAGTACGTATAATGTATGTGTGCGAGAACGTATAAATTATATGTGCGAGTACGTATAATGTATGTGTGCGAGAACGTATAAATTATATGTGCGAGTACGTATAATGTATGTGTGCGAGAACGTATAAATTATATGTGCGAGTACGTATAATGTATGTGAGCGAGTGTACATGTATGCGTGCGAGTATGTATACTGTCGGTGTGCGAGTATGCAATGCCGGAGGTGCATGCAATGCACCGCGATCGCATGCAGCGCGGGTCGTGCTTTCGGGTGTCGATCGGTGTCGCGGTAGGGCGCAGGTCGGCCCTCGGCGCGGGACTTATCGTGCCCGTAATAATGGCGCGTTGGGCGCGTTAATGGCGGTGGCCAGCGGTCTGTCCGTACGTGTAATTGTCGATTGTAATTCGCGTATCTGGATCGCGGGTGGCGGAATCAGGAATGTATCGGCCAACGAGGAATCCCGTCGGTGGCAGAGAACTCCCTGCCACTGGAACAATGCCGATACACACGGTGGATGGAATAGCTAGCGAGGGGCCGAGCACTCTCGGCTGGGTCGAGTACGCCCGATCCCGTATACCTCTTAATTGCGGTGGTGTCAGGATTGCTCGTAGAGATGCCGCAAACTCTCGGCGGAGGCTGAGTACACCCAACCCTGTTGTTCTTTTTCTTAGGAGCTTTATCAGGAATTCGGAAGGTTTCAGACGTCTTACTGACTCTGCTGGATCGGAAAGATCTGGTCCCGATAACCGAAAACGCGCGCTATTTATACCCGGATCGGCGGCCGGGTAACGGTGCATTACTGAGGGGGATGCCTCGTTACATCACCCCCTTTCGTAAATTATGCCTGAATTTGAGGCATTCGCTCGGTTACGCGGTGTTTTGCGTCTCGGTCGCTCGTATTTAGTTTAGCCGGCGGCGGTATCTCAGTTCTCCGGTTTTCGAGAATCTCATGACCCAGTGGCCCTGCGGCGATCGGATCTTATATTTTCTTGAGACGTGCACCGCGAAGTGGGGCACGTCGAAGATTATGCCGGGTTCTATTTGAACCCGGATCGGTGGCGGCAGTAACGGGCCTGTCGGCATCAGGAGGCGAGGCGGCTGGTCTTCGCCGGTCTCGTTCTCGGTTTCCCGCGATCTCTTGCGGGCTGGAGTGCTCGCTGGTGGTCGCGAGCGGGCAGGCGGCGGTGGCGGAGCCTGCATCAGCTGCTGCATTTTGAGCTGATTGACGCGGTCGGAGCGCTGAATCAGCGTTCCGATCTTTGGCGGTCGGCTCGGTGGTCGGGCGGTCGGACCGGTTGACGGACGGTCGGTCGTCGGCGGTTTTCGCTGGTCGGACGGTCCTGGCAGCGGAGGATCGTATGCGAACAGCGGATCGTCCAGGAGCTGGTTGATCGCAGCGAGGATGTCGTCGGGTTGACTCATCTTTGCGGTCTGTGCCGTTAGCTTTCGGTTTCGGCCGTTTATTCTTCCCCGCCGGTAGTAGGGGTATCATCGGCTTCGTCCTCGGGGTTGTTATTGTCGCCGTCGTGTTTTGTTTTTGCGACTTTGAAATCCTGGATGTGTACATGTCTGTACCACTTTCCCCGCTTGCTCCTCAGGTCTACGATCACTGGTGAGACGATTCGGCGAACTTCGAGCGGGCCAATGTATTTTGGCGCGAGTTTCGCATTAAAATTGTCGGCTTTCTTTGACAGCGGGTGGTCTCTCTTCCACACCCACTCTCCCACGCGTGGTCTCCATTCTCGTCGCCTGAGATTGTAGTATCTCTCCTGCCGCTGGAAGGCTCTGGCTAATTTTATGCGGACGGTCTTGGTGGCTGGTGCGGTGCGGTGCGGGGGCACGAGCTCTCGCCCGTGTGTAATATACGCTGGTGTGTAGCCGGTGGCGTCGTGCACGGCTGTATTGAAGGCGAACTGGAATGCGGGCAGGTGTTCGTCCCAATCTCTGTGGTCTTTGTCGACGAATTTGCTGATCATCGTCTTGATCGTTCGGTTCGTCCTCTCCACCGGGTTGCAGTGTGGTGCATAGGCTGGTGCGGTTTTGTGCTGGATATTGAAGGCTTTCAGCCTTTCGGCAAAGTCTCTCGACGTGAATTACGTGCCGTTATCCGACAGGATGCTCTCTGGTCGACCATGTCGGAGGATTACCCTCTCGGTGATGGCTTTCGTGACTGCTTTGGCGGTGGCTTGGCGAAGGGGTGTCAATTCCACCCACTTCGAGAACCGATCTTGCATCACGTAAAGCCACGTGTGGCTTTGGCGTGAGCGTGGTCGCTACCACGGGCCGCTGCCCGACGAGGTCGGTGGTACCCTGTTCCCAGGGCCGTTGCACGTCGGTGGCGTGGAGCTTGCCGGCTGATTGTTGTTGAGCCACTTTGTACGCTTGGCATCTCTCGCACGTTCGTACATACGCGGCGATATCCCGAAACATTCCCGGCCAATAGTGGTGCTCGGCGATTCGGGCGATTGTCTTGGCGATTCCGAGGTGGCCCGCGGTTGGTGCGTCGTGATAGTTACGCATCACTGTTGGTCGTTGCTCCTTCGCTACGCATTCCTTCCACTGCTCTTCCGCTGTGTTCTCCTTAAAATTCAGGCTGTGCAGGATGTGGCGGAACAGTTTCCCGTCCGTGATGCGGTAATCGGGTCGGCTGTCTGGTTCGTCTTCGACCTCCTGGAAGATGCGCTGATACCAGCGGCACTGGCGCGTGGTTGCGACGCAAATCTCGGGCTGACGCGATAGGGCGTCGGCTACGCGGTTGAGCGTGCCTTTCCGGTATTTGACCTCGTCCAGGTAGACGAACACGTTTGGTTCAAGGGCTGGTTCTATGATCGTGTCTAATAGCCGTTGGAAGGTGGCCGGTGCGGAGTGTAGCCCGAATGACATTACCGTGAATTGATACAATCCCCGCCCTGGGATCGTAAAAGCGGTGATCGGTCAGCTGGCGGGTTTGAGCGGTATCTACCAATACCCGTTTTTTAAGTCCAGTGTTGTCAAGTATCGAGCGCCCCGTAGTTTGTCGAGTGTCGCGACTACTTGCGGTAACGGGTATGCGTCTTTCTCCGTGGCGTCATTGACTTTGCGGAAATCGATACAGAAACGGTACTTTCCGTTCTTCTTTTCGACGAGCACTACGGGAGAGCTCCAGGCGCTTTTGAATGGTTCAATGACGCCGGCGGCCTCCATCTCTGCTACTTCCCGATCTATGACCGCTTGCATCGCAGGGTTGCGGGGCCGATAGCGTTGTTTGATCGGCGTCGGGTCACGCAATCGTATCTCGTGCTGTGCGCGATTGGTCGGGCCCTGGATGTTCGCGAATTTCGTCAATTTGTGCTCGAGGAAGTCCTTTAATCGTCTTTCTTCCGTGACGGTTTGCGGTGTCAGTCCCCCTGTCGTTCCGTGCAGTGCAGGTGCGTTCGCTCGGGGGATATATCGAAGCGGGGCAAGGCGGATGCCGGTGCGTGCCCAGAGATCCATGCCGATTAATATCGGGCTCTCGAGGTTCGGCAGGATCGCGAAGTCGTGCCGGTACATGCGGTTTCCGATGCAGATTGGCAAGGTGATGGTGCCGGGGATCCGGGTAGTTTCGCCGTTCGCGAGTTGTACCTCCTCTTCGTGTCGGTCGATTGCGTGGGGTCGTCCCGATTGCGCACATTACTGATCGGACACGACAATATTTCCCGATCGGACACATGTCCGTGTCCGATCGGGCCTGTGTCCGATCGGGCCTGTGTCCGATCGGGCCTGTGTCCGATTGCAACCAACTGTGTCCGATCGAACCTGTGTCCGATTGGGTCTGTGTCCGATTGGGAAATATTGTCGTGTCCGATCGGTAATGTGCGCAATTGAGACTCACTCGATTGCGTGACCCCCTCGTTGTGCGTGGGTGGCCGTTTGCTCGTTCACAAACGAAATCTCGGATCCGGAGTCTAGTAGTGCGTCGTATCGGTTTTGGTCTAGTTGGACGCGAATGTGCGGCCGCGGCGTGAATCGGATGCGGGGCTCGGGGTTCTGGCGGCTGATGTGGTGGCCCCGGCCCGCTCGGCGTTTCCCGCCGGCGGGTGGCACTGTCTTGTTAATACGCCGTCTGTACCGCATTGGGAGCCGAACTTGCGTGGCGGTCGTTGGCAGTTAAACCGTGTGTGACCTCGTTGTTTACATCGCCAGCAACAGTCCTCCTGGTTGTACACGGCGGCGATTGCCGGTTTGGGGTTTCCCGGGCGGTTGCGTCTTTGTTCGGCCGCGCATTGCGCGTCGATATCCTCGAGTTCCGTAGCGCGTGCCTGCAGGTTGTCTAGGTCGCCGGTTTCATCATATTCGATGAGTCTTTTTATCTCCGGGCGCATATTCTGGTATACGCGCTCGTATTCTTCTTCGGCTGTGAACCCGCCGGCCCGACGCATCAGCGCAAGTATGTCGGCTACATACTTCTTAAACTTCTCGCCCGGTTGTTGACGGCGGTCGGCGGTTTTCCGGCGGAGGACGGCCTGGTAGCGGCGGGGCAGAAATTGAGCGCGGAATGCGCGATCAAAATCTTCTCAGGTTTGCCAACGATGTTGCGTGTTCCGGCACCATTGTAGTGCGTCTCCCCTCAGTAACTCAGGGACCCCGAGTTTACATTAGCATTAAACAAATCTCACTTACAGGCACAAACTAAGTATACATACTATTGAAAACTAAATCGAAGTATACATACAGTGATTTTTGGGTGGGAAAGCATGCACCATTAGTGGTTTCTGGTGGGAAAGAACGCAGAGGAGTTTAGTGGTTTTTAGTGGGATCCACGAAGCCCTCTGGTGGGATAACGATGATCCGAGTTGGCAACACTGCACGGAGCAAGAGTACTCGGATTGAGAGTTGCAAAATAAGAGAGACTGATGTGTTCGCGAGTTCTCTTTTTATAATTTTCTTTTTGGGGCGTATTCTAATTCTAAGAGTAAGAATCTTCCAAAACTTCGACGAATTGAATTTGCGCAGAAGTGGGAATTTTTCAATCTTAGCAAATTAAAAATGTGCCAGTGTCTTCGTTAGGCGGGGTGTTTCTTCTATTTTTTACGTTTTACTTGTAGTGATCGTCCATTGGCGAGTTCGATATTCGCTCAAAGATTTCTTGCACGTGTTTAGATTAGAAAAAAGATCCAATTCATCTATGATAATTTTATTGCTATTGGTGCAGCTGTGTTTATTGAATATTTGTTGGAAAATTTTATTATTATAGATGCAGCTGTGTTTGTTGGGTATTTCGTTAGAAAATTTTATATTACCTTGAAGAGACCGGCATGTTTTTATTATCGATCTTTTACGTTGGTCTGTTTACTGAGCGGTTC
>NW_021852744.1:0-239 GCF_003651465.1 Formica exsecta | reverse complement strand
ACGTATTCCCATACACGTATCAAAAGTAGCTATACATTCCAAAAAACTTTTACATTTTTTATATGAATTACAAATATCATTAAAATTATTTTGAAATTATTTATTTCTCAGTATAAACTCAGTAACAGATTTTCAAATAAAGAATGAACAGTAGATCATAAAATAAATAAATTTTATAAATCTGTAATAAAAAAGTTTGCTTAACATTAATATTATTATACATATATTTACACAATTAC
>NW_021852743.1:0-244 GCF_003651465.1 Formica exsecta | reverse complement strand
CACCCAACCTTTCGCCCTCCTTTTCAAATTTTGTGGCCTCTCAGTACGAGAGCTTCTTTCGCAGTGATAAAATTATAAACTTCATATTCAAGGAATCAGAATTCACAACAAAAATAACAAGTATATTGAAGTTCAGTTACACATTTTCCAATATAATTATTTTTAATATCAAAAAAATTGAAAAACGATGATGACAATCTAAAATTAATATCTTTTTTTATTAACATTTTTAATTAAAAAAGAA
>NW_021852742.1:0-796 GCF_003651465.1 Formica exsecta | reverse complement strand
GATCGCTATCATGCCAAAGGAATTTCAATATTTATCAAAAAGGCGAAAGAATCAAATAATTAATCGCGAATTGACTTATTACAAACATTCAAAACAAATATATTCAATCAATTCGAATATAGCATCTGATACAATAGAAGCAGGAAATAGTAGTAACAGTAATTTAACTAATGTCGATGATACATTTAATAAAACAAATAAAATTAATATTTTGTCTCAAGATCTTAATGAAATGAGTGAATCAAGTGTAGAATCACAATCTGATAAAGAAAATAACGAGGAACATAACGTTGAAGCACAAGATCATATTTCTCATATAAGTAGTATTTCTGATTGTAGCCATAAGACGAGTTTACAAGAAGATTTACAAAAATTAATTATTGAACGAAATATTGCACATAATACTGTTAACGAGTTACTGACTATTTTAAGGAAACATGGCCATGTAGATTTGCCTAAAGACGTGAGACCATTACTTCAAACGCCACGAAATGCATCTGTAAAGATTAAATCTCTGGGTAATGGTCGCTACTTATATTTTGGTATTTTTTCTCCTTTAAAGCGATCCATACAAATATATTCTGAATTTATTACTGGGAACAAAATAAAATTAAATATTAATATTGATGGCTTATCAATTTCCAAAAGTTCAGGTAGCCCATAATGGCATCTATTGAAGATGTAGATACGTGTACATCACCTTTTATAATTGGTATTTATCATGGTATGTGCAAACCTAATAACGCTAACAATTTTTTGTTTGACTTTGTTAATGATTTTATTCTTCTTTTTCAAA
>NW_021852741.1:0-473 GCF_003651465.1 Formica exsecta | reverse complement strand
TTAAGATATATAATAAGCGCGAGATGCACCGACGCTCACTACTCGGTCACTATTCGCTCACATATATCGATAGTATTGAAGTACCGTACGTATCGCGCCCAACTATTATAATCGCGAATAAGTAAAAGTGTACAAAAACCTGTAAAATATATCAATTTCTACCTAACGTCCGGGAGTGTCTTATTTCGAGCGTGGATCCTAATCCTTTGGGCGTATAAATCCCTAAAGACCTCTTCCTTAGCGGCTAGAGGCACAACAGTTTCATATTCATATATTTAATATGAATTTGCTTCATAATAAAAAGAATTTTTTTTCTATTGTTTTTTATATTTTGATATTTATTCATTTACACAATTTATATTATTATTATTGATTATAAGATTTGTATACAGTTTAACTTCTGTGTTAAAATTGTATCTATAATATATCTTTACAGTTTAACTTCTCTCTGTATTAAAATTATATCTATAAAA
>NW_021852740.1:0-331 GCF_003651465.1 Formica exsecta | reverse complement strand
TTCTTGCTTCTGGATCTTTCTATCTGCGTTCTGTAACGGCCTCCCTTCCGTACGACAAATATGTCATTACTTTAGGGTACTAACTTCACAGTGAACCGGCGCCATTTTTTTTTGAAACCGCTACAGCAGCAGTACCAAAAGTTTGAGGAGGTGCTTATTTGCACTAGTGTGGCAGCAGTGTGTGCAAAGTCGGTGCTTGACAAAATAATTAGTTTTGCTTTTTCGTATAATAAACGTATGGAATTACATTGAATGTAAGTATTTAAAGATATTTTGTTGTTTTTATCATAAAAATTTACAATTTTGTATGATTTTTTACATTTTTAATAAA
>NW_021852739.1:0-310 GCF_003651465.1 Formica exsecta | reverse complement strand
AAAAATCTAGAAAATGTACTCATTTTTCGAGATTTCAAACGGGTACGCTCCCTTAATGCATCTTGATTAATAATTAATAATTAATAATTAATTTGAGTCGCAACTTGAGTTGTATCACAAAATATTAGAGCAAAATTGTTGATATCGTTTTATATATATATATTTCGCGTTTAATTATTAAGCACAGTCGTTATTAATTATATAATATTGAGCGAATTATATAATTTTTTAATTACTCTTCTGAAAACATAATAAAGTGCGCATTGCGTGCAATTAACGTGTCAGAAGTATCGTGCAAAGTATCGTGCAA
>NW_021852738.1:0-286 GCF_003651465.1 Formica exsecta | reverse complement strand
GTTATATTATTTTTTTCTATTGTTTTTTTGTTATATTATTTTTTTTCCACTTATAGCTGAACTAGTTTAGAAACATCTTGTTTCGTTATCTCTATTAATTTGTGTTGCTGCTTTACTCTTTTTCTCTGTTTCCTTTTTGTTTTTTGTTTTTTTTTCTCTTTTTTATTTTAGCACCATTTTTATATTTACACTTTGTATACTAAAGGGAGTTTTTCTCATATCTAATATATAATAAATAAATAATAAATATCAAGCGACGCGGTAGCGTCGCGACGCCAAGTATATA
>NW_021852737.1:0-582 GCF_003651465.1 Formica exsecta | reverse complement strand
ATAAATACATATATATTATAAATTTTAATTAATCTTAATTTTTTTTCAGGTAAATTATTTCCAATATATCGGCGGCTTCCACTTAAAGGAAGCCGTAAATCTATATTTGAAAGAAGCGTTAACTGCTTAAAGGAAGCCGTAAATCTATGTTTGAAAGAAGCGTTAACTGATGCATTTACGCGATCGTTTACTTGGTGGGGTCGAGAAGAAGGACATCGACCTTTATATAACGCTCGTCTAACCTTGGCAATACATGGTATGAATTTTTTCGTTTTTTATTTAAAAAAATATTAATATATTATGTTTTCTTTTCACGTATTTCATGTTTTTTTTTTTCAGAAGCTGTATGCAGAAATCGACATTTCCAAAAGCCAAGGCGATCCGAATTCCAAGTGCAGATGCGGGAAGCTTTGCGCGTTGCAAAGGAAAGACATCGCAGCAGGATGCGTGGTCCACGCACACGAACAGGCGAGGCGGCAAGGATTAATCGGGATTTGTGGAGCGACGAAAGGATAGAAGAAGAAGAAGACGAAGAATCGAATATATCCGAAGGAACTATTAACGATTAATAGATATATTATA
>NW_021852736.1:0-291 GCF_003651465.1 Formica exsecta | reverse complement strand
AGTTCTCGATAAATAATAGCTCATGTTAAAGCGAGAGCGCACACTTCTCAACCATTCGTCAAAAAAAAATGCTACAGTTTTTCTAGCGAGTCTTAAGACGTTACGAAGAATGATTATCGAAGCGAGCGCGTGGCTCTGCCAGTAGAGCTCTTATCTTGTAAGCGCGAGATCGCAGGATCGAATCTCGTTGTGTGACAATTTTTTTTCTCTTATTTCTTATCATTTTTTCTTTTTTTTTTGTTTCCGGCAACATTTTAGCATTAATAAATAAATATTACGCGAGTTTTATTA
>NW_021852735.1:0-288 GCF_003651465.1 Formica exsecta | reverse complement strand
ATTTATGGATCGATTTTCTCGAAATTGGTACCAAAATTTTGCTAATTTCTCGGGGATGGCTACTATGTGTTTTTTTTTAGTTTTTCACTAACCCACGCACCTACACACTATGTTCCATATTTATGGACCGATTTTCTCGAAATTGGTACCAAAATTTTGCTAATTTTTCGGGAATGGCTACTATGTGGTTTTTATTTAGTTTTACACCTTTTATTCGAAAAGGGTATAATAAAAAATAAAACAAAAAAAAAGTTAAGTAAAATATTTATAACATTTGCGAAATTTAAA
>NW_021852734.1:0-854 GCF_003651465.1 Formica exsecta | reverse complement strand
ATTGTGTCCAGTATTAATTTAAAAATTCTTATGCCTAGATATATTTCCATTATTCCGGCGCTGATATTTCCGAAAATAATTCTCGCGGGTGTTACAATAAGTGCGGAGGACATCAACCGGAATTAAAAGGGAAACTAAAATTTAAATTCCAGTTGGAATTTTACAATAAATAGTTCATATAAAAAAAATTATTAAAAATAAATTATTAGAAAAATTAGAGTTGGACGGTAGGGATAAAAGGGGAGAAGGACCATTAAAAGTCTTGGAGTTGGACCGTGGAGGGAGAAGGGAACTTCATCCAGAAGACCTCGATGGGACGGTAAGTCCTGGAGGGCTTCTTCGAAAACGCGCGACTCTTCTGAGAGATCGGGCGATTCGAGATCTGAAGGGGGAGGGGAAGTGGGAATTTTTGAGGGTTGAGGTTCGAGAGCAGGTGAGTGGGAATGCTCGGGGGAAGAGACGGGGGAATAAGAAGGAAGTAGATAATCATAGGAAGAACTAGGGTGACAAGGGTGTGTATCTCGTGTTGGTGTATTGTTTAATCGCTGGATTCTTAATTTAAATGTTTGCTCGTCTATATTGAATTTTTTGTAATCAATAACAAAGCTAGGATCCGCGGACGCCCGAGCCAATTCCTTCCTAAGCCGCCTATTGAGACGATTCCGCGAACATTTGGTAGCCGCTTGCGAAGATCGTTTTCGTCTTTCCACTAAGAAAAGAGTAATAATGAATAATAATGTAGGAAAATCGCGAGAAAGTCCCTATTTTGAGAAATAATTCTTGGAGTTTTCTTTACTTGATTAAATAAAAAGCTCTTAGATCCAGAAAGAGAGAAAAGAAAAAAAAACATATAT
>NW_021852733.1:0-372 GCF_003651465.1 Formica exsecta | reverse complement strand
TCTTTATATTTTATCTTTTATAGCCTACTAATAAAAATACTATTACGTGTGTTACGATCATATGGAAATCATAAAAAAGAAATATATATTTCTAATAAAATAAAATACTTATTATGTGAAATAAACTTGATCATGAGATTATATTGAACGTTACAGCCACGAAAAATTTTTGGATTACGTATGACTCTTTTCAAGCGAAAATTCAATATCTCCATTTGACAGCATATGTGCAATATTAAACCATTGCTTTTACAATTGCTGATTATATTTAATATATTCTTCTTAATATTAATTATTATAATCACTGTTTTTTCTAATATTCTTATTAGGGGATCCCAAAGGGTCTGTTTTACCGATAAAAACTTTATTTTG
>NW_021852732.1:0-245 GCF_003651465.1 Formica exsecta | reverse complement strand
TCTTTTATATAGATTTTATTAATTTTATTTGTATATATTTTTTATTATTATTAAAGTTATAATTCTATAATTTTATGTGTGTAATATGTTATAAACTCACTTTATTTCTTAAAATGAAATTAATCTTATCAATGCATGATTTCGATCAATAATGATTTCATTAACAATATGCCATAAATAACAATTGCCATAATTAACAATTCATTTGAATGTTTAAATTTTTGTATCGAGTACTAGTATGTGTT
>NW_021852731.1:20021-20121 GCF_003651465.1 Formica exsecta | reverse complement strand
ACTTACAGGTACGTAACTAAGTCGTTCCGAACAAAGAAAGATTGCAAACATAGCGATCTTAGCTTTGTGTGCCGAGAAGTGTTATTCCTCAATTTCCTTG
>NW_021852731.1:0-5917 GCF_003651465.1 Formica exsecta | reverse complement strand
GGGAAAGAGAAGGAGGAGGTGGAAATGAGGGATGAGAAGGAAATGAAAGAGGGAGCTAAAGAAAGCTGGACAGAAGTAGTCAAGAGAGGAAAGAAAAATAAGGGGAAAAAGGACAAGGAGGGAGGCATAAAGAGTGCAAAGATTACCCAAGGGGATGATGGGAAGAACTCGATGAGTCCCCGACCGGTATCGTTACCGACACAGATTAAGGCAGGACAAAAGTCCCCGCCAGTCCGCCATATTCCAAGGACCGCAGCGGTAACGATAACAGGCAAGGATAAAGATGCTCCCTATGATGAGATACTTCGGAAGGCTAGGCAAAATATCCAGTTAAATGAACTAGGTATAGATAAGTCTAAACTCAGGAAAGCAGCGAACGGAGGTTATGTCATTGAGATTCCTGGCCCTGAGAATGGTAGGAAGGCTGACGCACTGGCTGAGAAGCTTAAAGCGGTATTACCAGAGGATATAAGGGTGGCTCGACCATCCATAAAAGGTGAGATTAGGATCATCGGTTTCGACGGTTCGGTTACTCAAGGAGAGATAATCTTCGCAATAGAGGATAAAGGAGGTTGCAAAACCGATGAGATCAGGATAGGTGACATAAACAGGATGAATAATGGCCTCTATACAGTGTGGGCGCAATGCCCACTAGCGGCTGCTCTGAAAATCTCGGCATCACGAAAGATCCAGATAGGCTGGACAGTTGCAAGGGTAGAGCTGTTAAAGAAACGACCAGTTCAATGTTATCGCTGTTGGAGATTCGGTCACCTTAAAACGGCATGTAATGCACCAGTGGACAGAAGTAATTCGTGTTATGGTTGTGGAGAGGCTGGACACTCTATTCGTAATTGTAGTAGCCCTCCAAGATGTATTGTGTGTACAAGTGAAGGAAGAGACGGTAACCATCGTCTGGGCTCATTCCGATGTGAGCTCGTTAAGGAGGCTGGGAAAACGGTTCCCGCAAGAATAGAGGGAAAAGAACCCGCGCGGAGGGCGGAGCCAATGGACGCCACCAATGAAGATTAAGATTCTACAGTGTAATCTAAACCATTCCTGGAAAGCGCAGGATCTAATGACGCAGTATATGCTGGAAACAAATATTACTGTGAGCTTTGTATCGGAGCCAATACACATTCCGATCAATCCCGCGTGGTTTGGATGTAATAACAGGCGTGCAGCGATATACGTGAATCCAGAGAGGATTAAAAACCCATTCGCATTGTACAGAGCAGGAAGAAATAGCGTTACCATTAAATATGGCCAATACTATTTCACATCGTTTTATGTATCACCAAACGTTACTGAGGATGAATACCTAGAAGCACTAGATGAACTGGATGACGTGTATCAATGCATAGGTAAGCAGAAGCTGCTCCTGTGTGGGGACTTCAACTCTAGATCCCCCCAATGGTCAGCATCCTCACCTAATAAGAAGGGAGAATACTTAGAAGAGTGGGCAGCACAAAATGATCTTAGACTGCTAAATACAGGAACCAAACCTACGTGTATACGCCCACAAGGCTTTTCTACGGTGGATCTATCCTGGTGTACACCAGATATGGTCAGTAGGATAACGGAGTGGAATATAGAATCCACGGTAACCTTATCGGATCATCTGTACATCTCCATGACCCTAGAAAGTGCGGCAAATGTGCATTCCGGAGGAAGCGGTCCTAGATCCTGGAACTTTAAAAAACTAAGCCAGGAGATGTTCGTTGAGGCGTTAGAATGGAAGTGTGCGGCAGTACCAGTGGAGGATACTTTATCGTTCAATGGGCTGGAATGGGTTACGTGGCTAGACACAGCAATGATGGAGGCCTGTGACTTAGCAGCACCAAAATTCAAAGGAAGAAGCAGGAAA
The DNA here is from genome assembly GCF_003651465.1 of Formica exsecta. Classification (NCBI taxonomy): domain Eukaryota; kingdom Metazoa; phylum Arthropoda; class Insecta; order Hymenoptera; family Formicidae; genus Formica; species Formica exsecta. The sequence continues at coordinate 4,053 of NW_021852731.1, read as the reverse complement.
TGTTCTACATACTGGTGGAGTGAAAACTTAGCGGAGATAAGGAGAAGATGTGTAGTCAAACAACGAGCTTGGACTAAAAGTAAAAGGAGGAGTAGTCCCGAAGTAATAGAGGAACTCAGAAGAGATTATAGAGCGGAAACGAAACGTCTACGTAAAGAGATCCATAAAGCTAAACAAGAAGCGTGGAGAGAGCTTATAGCGACGATTGACGAAGACCCATGGGGGCTCCCATACAAAGTCGTTCTAAGAAAGTTAAGAAAACCGACGTTGGGACTTACAGAGACATTAGATAGGGACAGCTTAGATATGTTGGTTACATCGCTATTTCCTGAGGGTGATACCCAACTTAATAGAACTGACTGGAGCAACTGGACCTGGGAAGAGGAACACCAGATAGCTCCAGGAGAGGTCTACCGTCTACTAAAAAGGAAGGCTATCAAAAACACAGCCCCAGGAATAGACGGGATTAAAGCAATGATCTGGAAAAAGATCCCTCTATGTATGTTGGATAGATTAGTCATGTGTTACAACACCTGCCTAAAGGAAGGACTATTTCCACCCCAATGGAAAGTAGCAAAATTGGTTCTTATACCAAAGGATAGCCTACGACCGGATGGTCCCCCAAAAGCTAGACCAATTTGTTTGCTTAATGATGTGGGTAAAATCTTTGAAAGAATAATAGTTGATCGCATTATGGACTGGATTGCTGACAATGATCATGCGAACTTGTCGGAAAACCAGTTCGGATTTCGGAAGCAAAGAGCAACACTAGATGCAGTGCAGTTTATAAAACATCAAGCTAAGGAGGCAATCCGTGAAGGAGGAGTTGCGATAGGAGTGAGTCTCGATATATCGAACGCCTTCAACTCACTCCCTTGGAGCGAGATACGGAAGGCGTTAAAGAAGAGAGGTATCCCTGACTATATCCGACGCATTATTGATAGTTATTTGACAGATAGAAAAATATTAATAATATCCGAAAGAGAAGGAACCAGAGAAAGATCAATGACAGCGGGGGTCCCCCAAGGCTCGGTCCTTGGGCCCTTCCTCTGGAATCTTACGTATGACGACGTTTTACGAACTGACCTAGAAGAAGGATGCAACATAATCGGATATGCGGATGACACGTTCATACTGGCTTCCGCAACAAATGAGATTGAGGCGAGTAACAGGGCTAGCCAACAAACAGCCAAGGTACTGCTGCGTATCAGGAATATGGGCCTACAGGTAGCTGAATCAAAGACGGAAGTCATTCTTTTTCACGGTAAGAAGCATAAACCAGATATTTACCCAGAAGTCATAGTTGGAAACTCCCGTATTCGAGCAACGGAGTCTATCAAATACCTGGGCCTGATGCTAGATAGTACATTGGATTTCATAAGCCATTGTACGTACATGGAGGCCAAAGTTGGCAAAGTGTTTAGAGCCCTGGGGCGGCTAATGCCAAACCTCCGAGGACCACAGGAATCTAAGCGCAGACTTTATGCGAACGTACTTGCTTCGGTGGCTCTATACGGGGCCCCAGTCTGGTATGAGGAGATGAGTACCTCTACAAGGTGTAGGCAAACCCTGAATAAAATAGGACGACTGATTTCCATAAGGGTGATAGCGGGCTATAGGACCATATCACACGACGCGGCTACACTACTAGCACGCTTTGTTCCTCTACTGTTGATGGCATCAGAGAGACACCGTATCTTTTCCAGGTCAAGAGATCTAATTAGGTATGGTACATGGACACCTGAATTGGAATCAGAGATCAAGGATATGGAGAGTACCCTAACGAGACGACAATGGTCGCTACTTTTGAGTAGACCGGATGTCCCAGGAAAGAGAACTATACAGGCCTTGTTACCAGTAATGAATAATTGGTTGGATAGGAATCACGGACAAATGTCCTTTCATATCACACAATTAGCAACAGGACATGGCTGTTTTAACACCTACATTTATAGGATAGGTAAGATTGATAGTCCAATATGCTCGCAATGCGAAGCAACAGAAGACTCAGCAGAACATACGCTACAAGAGTGTGAAAGATGGGAGGAAGAAAGGAATATTTTAGTGAATAGCATAGGTATAGAGGGAGGATTAGATCTCGGGACATTAGTCAAAGCCATGTTAGAGGATAAGGATAAATGGAATGCTGGAATAAGATATGCGGAAGGAGTTATGAAAACAAAGGAGGCTGAGGAAAGGGAGAGAGAGGCCGGTGTAATACATCAGACACCGGAGAGCGGGAGCCCCAGCTCCAGATAATGAGAAGTTACCCAAATTATAGGTAGATTAATAAGAAAGGGCGGGATGAGAGGAGACTGGAGGCTGGAGAGTGGAAGCCCCCCCTCCCCCCCCAGGTTCAGCTTCAGATAATAAGAAGATACCCGCACAGCAACGCGCTAAGGGAACGCTATATGGGATCTGAAGCGGCAACTCCATCAAAAATACTATAGGGAAATGGCCTTAGGATTAATCAATCATAGATAGGTTAATAGGAAAGGTCGGAACAGAAAGAGACTGGAGATCGGGGTGCGGAAACCCCAAACCCGACTCCAGATAATAAGAAGATATTTATATGGGACACGCCAAGGGAACGCTATATGCAATCCGAAGCGTTAATCCCGTGAAAAGAATTAGACAGGGTTAGTTAAATTATAGGTAGGCTAACAGAAAGGCTGCGAAAGAAAGGGACTGGAGTCTGGAGAACAGAAGCTCTTGGTCTGGCTTCAGATAAGAAGATACCCCGCACGGCAACAACACGCCAAGGGGACGACTAAACCCTGTAACGATAGGAAGTAGTCTAAATACTCTAGTCATAAGTAGGTAAATAAGAAAAGTCGGGACGTGTAACCAAATAAGGTAGGTAGGAAATAAGACTGAACAAGGTAGGTGTACAAAGTGGGTAGAAAATTGCAGAGAATATAACTATAACATATATATACTTTGCTAAGGTAGAACCCGAAAGGTAGATTAACAAATAAACAATAAATAAACTAAGGGAGGACGTCTTTAGGCGTATGTATATAGTAAGTTAGGTGGTGTATTATGGCACACTGCGGCGAGCCATCCATTCTGTATACATGTAGGTACTTATTATTTATTCTTTAATTTAATTAATTATTTGCATGTGTACTTATTCATGTGTAGCTGTGGCGCGTTATGATCCATTTACCACTATATTTAAGTAAACGTTGTGGAAATTTATTTAATTAATTATTTGCATGTGTACTTATTCATGTGTAGCTGTGGCGCGTTATGATCCATTTACCACTATATTTAAGTAAATCTGTCGTTGTGGGAAAAAATTTAGAGTAAAGAGTGGAAAGGATGTCTACGCGGAAATCGAGTAAAATAGATCAGGAGTCGTAGCGAGACCGACGAGACCGATGATCGTCTCCATTCTGGGTGAATCTAATCGAGAGTGCATGTATATATATACGTATGTTTTGTGTGTGTGTGACGAGTTGGAACCAAGGACGGTAGAGAATGGATTGATTGATTGATCAATTGATTGATCGATTGATTGATTGATTGATTAATGGATTAATTGATTAATGAAGGAATGAATAGATGAGTGAATAGTTTAACATGAATGAATGGACGGATTAGGATTGGAAGATTGGAAGAGTAGATGAGAGGGAGAGAATGGGAGCATGGAAGTTGTTAGGGACATTAAGTGTGGATGGTTGGATATAAAGAATGAATATGGGAAGTGGGCGTGAATGGATATGTGCATATGAGCGAGAGGAGGAGGCTGGAGGAGCAGGTAGGAGTACGAAGGACGGATGCCATAAAGGCATGTGGAAAGAGATGGAGCGGGGATTGTAGAGCGTCGAGCACATCTCCCCGCTCTGATCTCACACAGCGAGGCAGGAGCCTCGCCCCGGGGGGGGTTTTAGTGGGTATTCCATGGCCGTTTGTTCAGGTCATGGCGAGTCCCACATAACCCAGTCCACTGAAATGTGGACGGGTATGCGTAAATGCATTTCCCCTCCCTGCATGAAGCTAAATAAAAAAAAAAAAAAAGGTTAGGTTAGGTTAGGTTAGGTTAGGTTA
>NW_021852730.1:0-336 GCF_003651465.1 Formica exsecta | reverse complement strand
TTATTCATATATTTAAATATAAATTTAAATATATATTTAAATATAATTTAAATATATTATTTATATATTTAAATATATATGTACATATTTATTTATTTATTAATATATCCACATATATTTATTCATAATAAAATGCCTAAACTTTTCGTAATATTAAAAAATATTAAATCTTATTAATATACAGGGTGTCCCCAATTTAAATGTCAAAACTTTGGGAGCGTGTAGGGGACCGATAAACTAACAATAAGACGAAAAGTCCTTTAGAGATTTGCTCGTTTTTGCTTTGTTTTAAAGAAAATTGCAAAAAATGAAACAAATAATTTTCACCAAAAAACT
>NW_021852729.1:0-332 GCF_003651465.1 Formica exsecta | reverse complement strand
GGGAAGGTTTCGGGAAAAGAGGAGAGAATTTTAATAAAGGTTTTTTAATAACAGCTGAGAGAGATGCGCAGGAAAGGCGAAAAGATCGTTCTTCTTTTAAAAAAGATTTTAAGAAAAAGTGGCGTAATGGGAAATTTGACGCCGGCCGAAAAGAATGTTGGACATGCGGAAAAACTGGGCATTTCCGTTCTGATTGTCCTAGCAAGCAGGAAAACGCAATTTAGTCGCACTTGGCGAAGGGAATTCGACTCGCGTTTGTAATCCCTCGAAAATTGATATTTTGCATATTAATAGAATTAAGACAGATGTTAATGATTTTTGTTATAAAGGAA
>NW_021852728.1:0-634 GCF_003651465.1 Formica exsecta | reverse complement strand
AAAACAGAGCATGTTCATGCTTCTGGGCATCCAACAAGAGAAGAGTTAAAGGAAATGTATTCTTTAATAAAGCCGAAGATGTCTATTCCAGTTCACGGCGAATATATTCACACGCATGCACATGTAAAATTTGCTAAAGAGTGCGGTGTGGCAAAAGCAATAATGATTGCACCAGGTGATATTGTTAATTTGGAGAACGGAGAAAAAGTTGATTCAATCAGTGTTGACTACTTTGGTATTGATGGTATGCTGCTACGTCATCCGGAGAGCAGTGTTATAAAAATGCGTAAAAGAATGAGAGATGCCGGAGTTATTGTGGTAACAGCAGTTGTAAACAAGAAAAATAAATTGCTTACTAAACCGAAAGTATTTGTACCTGGTGTTTTTGAAGTGCTAGAAGATGCAGCTATTATACAGAAAATTGTCAAGAAAGTTGAGTCGTTGTTTAGTTTGCAGCCAACAAAAAAAATTAAAAATAAGATTGAAAGTTCAATATTGAGTATCTTAAAGGAATATTTACTAAAAAGACCTATAATTGAAGTCCAGATAGAACAGGTATGAAATGAAAGAATGAAGTTATTCGTTCAATTAATATTGCTTGTTTCGTTATTTATTCCTTATTTTACAAAAGCTG
>NW_021852727.1:19561-19986 GCF_003651465.1 Formica exsecta | reverse complement strand
CCTTGGCGGCGTAAACATTGACGCGCGTAAACATTGTTTACGTATTATTCACGGTCTTGTTATCATTCATACAAAGGCACTTGAATAGAACTGTAGTGGGGCGAGACTCTCAAATTCCTTTCTTATGTGTTTGTTATCATTCGCGCGGTGATACTCGAGCAGTAATGTAGCAGTGCGAGACTCCATAAAATTCCTTTCCTAAACGCGACGCGACAAGTATCGAGAAGATTAATAATTAATTCGTCGTCGGTACTGTCATCGTGCCGCGGACGGTTTTCGCGTCTTTCGCGTCGCGTGTCAGTACAGCATTGCTACGAGTCGCACAATGGCTCATATGTGGCACGCACATTTTGTGCGTCGAACGCACATCAGTGCGTCGTCGTTGCCGTCATCGTGCCGCACGAGCAACGATGCGTCGCGTTGCC
>NW_021852727.1:0-258 GCF_003651465.1 Formica exsecta | reverse complement strand
ATATATTCGACGCAAGACGCTTTGTCAAATTCTTATTTTAAACGCGATCGCAAGAAGCATCGGAAAATAATTTGATATTATTAATATCATTAATGAGTAATTAACGTTCATGAATAATATTTAACTACATATATCGCGACAATAAATTTCGAAGAGCGTATTTTGCGTAATTTATTCGTTTAATCAAATAAGAATTAAAGTAAGAAAAAAAAACAAATTATAAATTATCGTTTCGTTGCGATCTTTACGGACAATAAT
>NW_021852726.1:0-698 GCF_003651465.1 Formica exsecta | reverse complement strand
AATTATATGTATAATAAAGTTTCAATTATATAAAAATTGTTTTCAATTACATGATAATAATAAAAAAAAAATAGTTTGAATTATACATATTATAAAATGTCAATTATATAAAAATTATAATTAAAAATGTTTGACGTATCAAGATAAAATAAAAATATTCTCTCCGTATTTGATTATAAATAAAAATTAACTTTGTTATTTTATGAAAATTATCTTTTCAAAGTATGTACAAAGTATGTATAAGTGTGTGAACAACTTGATGTTTCTAAATCAGAAATTCGGGATTTTGCCTCACTTCTTAAATTTCGGAATTACGACTTTTCGGGACATTGTCTCATGTCTTAAATTTCGATATTATAATTTTTTGGGATAATGTCTCACATCTTAAATTTCAGTATTTTGACTTTTCAGGTCATTATCTCACCTTTAGAATTTCGATCCTTTTTTTTCGGGACTTTACATGTCCTTCAAGAATTTGATGGACTCGCTAAAATGAGAAATATTCGAGAGCAAAATCAGAGAGCAAAAAATAATACCAACAATACTTTTATATAAGTTATAGAGTCATATGCTTTTTTAATATGTATATTTATTTCTATGTGCATATATGTATATATGTGTACACAAACACACACATACACACACATACACATACACACACACACACACAAAATTAATAAAAAAATATAAATAAATAA
>NW_021852725.1:0-264 GCF_003651465.1 Formica exsecta | reverse complement strand
CGTTCTGTAAAATAAGTATATTATTAAGAGAAATATTAACTAATACTAAAGAAATGAATAATAAAAAAATATAAATTACTATCGTCGTTAGAATCGTCCAACTCATCATAAAAAAGAGGTCTTTTTATTATTCTTTTTTGCAGGTTTTCTGCTGGTTGGTTAAGCCTTTCCAGCTGCCTTTCTTCCGAGGAGGAGATATAAATAGCCTCTTTTTCCATTTTTCGAGCTATTTCATACGTTTCTATGGAAAATAATAAATTATAT